>NC_061090.1:52213702-52258702 GCF_015104395.2 Macrobrachium nipponense | reverse complement strand
ATTCGATTTGCCTTTACGAAAATGCTGTTCATTACACTGCAACAAGATGAAGATATTGTACTTATTATCACAAAAGAAGTATATCAAATACCGGTACATATGACACTCAACCACACACCTTGAGTGGAACTCTCTCTCTCTCTCAAGAAGTCCCTAAAATCACTGGTAATAAGGAAATCACTTACAACCACGCAGGAATTGACACACTCTCTCTCAAGAAGTCCCACGCGGGAATTGACTCTCTCTCTCTCTCTCTGTCAAACACACACACACACAAGTCCCATAAAGTGTTCGTAAGGAACACCCTTAAAATGATATCCTTAATAAGGAAATCGTTCTGCTCCTGCTGGGTAACATTCAGCTTCTCTCAAATGCATCTCCGCCATGGCAAGGTCATCCAGTGCAGAACGGCCCATGCCGGTCTGATGCCAGCCCTGCTATCCGTGGTCTGGACCTAGTACCCCCCCCTCCTGGTCTTGGACCAAATGCTTCCCTGAATGTGTTTACTCCCGGACTGTCTTGATCCCTGAAGGTCTCGCCTTGCCTAGGGCAACAATATTACGCTTAGCTTTGCTTGATTATCTATGCGATTGTTCAATCCGTCTTTCCATCAGACTCACGACCACCTGTTGACTTCGTCGGTTCGTCCCTCTTTTGCCTCGTCTAGATTTTTGTGTGTGTCTGTTACGTAGCTGGTTCTTCCAAGTTCCTTTTCGATTTCATAGATTCCCCTCCCCCCACCCCCCTCCTCCTCCTGCAACACCTCCCTACCTCGAAAAAGAATTTGGTCAAACGTATCCGTCTAGTTTCGTATACTTGTAGGCCTACTACTAATCAAGTGGATATGAATGCAGTTTCAGAGCTGCTTCTGAAACTTGTGATACTAAACACCGCCAAACGTCAGGTCCCCTTAAGACAGCTAGTATGATTCAAGCTAAAGAATTGATTCCTAAAAAAGGCACTGATATTATTTTTCAGTTAACCACAACCACCGACTCAGAATTCTCACCTTCCATGGAATGGAGCTGGTTGAGATACCGCGTTATGACTAATTTTCTGTCCGTCATCAGATCTTAAAAACTACTGAAGCTAGAGGGCTGTAAATTGGTATGGTGATCACCAAACATCCCAAATTGCAGTCCTTAAGTCTCAGCAGTTGTTAATTTTATTTTAGGTTAAAGTTAGCCATGATCGTGCGTTCGAAAACTCGTGGTATTTTTTACTTGTTAAATAAATTAATTATTATTTTTTCGCTGCTTAAAGAATTACATTGTAGAATATATGGACATAATCGATGTGTGACTGTTTTTCAGTAATTTGAACACTTATCTGGTTGCTCTTGATATGGTGTGCAACCCTGGAACAAATAACGTCAGAGACATGGCGACGGTCTTGCACTGAGTACGATCTCTCTCTCTCTCTCTCTCTCTCTCAAATTACATTTTTACTAGTCTGATACGGCGTGTAAGCTTTATTAGTTAGCTTATCCATTTGTTTGTACGCTTTAAACCCTGACATACAATTTTAAACATGTAAAATGACTAGTTTTAATATTTCACCATATTATTTTAAAAATGGTGGAGAGTCTAACTCACTTTCTCTGTAGATCTCCTCAATTCCTCGTTTCAACAACAGCACATCGTATACTGATGGGCATTACACCCAGTAATACTAATATCCAAAAGTAGCTGGTGCAGTAGCAACGGCAGACCTTGAAAGCAGGATAAACTTTATCAGGATCGCCCTAAACGATAATAGGGGCGCTGAAAATCCTCTTCTCCCTTCATCATGGGGCCCGTGATGGAATGGCCCGGTCTCTCCCTTATGTCCTCCATACACAGAGTTTAAAATTGGAGAAGCACCAAGAGGAGCCGGCAACTGACTAACGGCAGCGGTTGGAGCGCGGTAAAAGGTCTGGGAGGCTTAGTACCATGATGGCACAACTCGATGGAGAACGAATATTGGCGGACTGGTCTCACTAAAAGTGAGGGATGTTGTTTCAGTGTACGTCATGAATTACTCCTCTGTCTTTGTCAGTCAAGATGGCTATCCAATATGAAAGTTTAGGACCATAAAAATGCGAGGTATAAGGCGAGCGAACACAAGTGAGCATTTCCCGTTGGTAACAATGTCAAACCTGTACCAACTAAATTACAGAAATCTCTCAATAATGACTAAACATATCAAGTCTTTGTGTCTTGAAATCTTGTAACGCGCACATGCTTCAGCATACACCAGGTAAACTGAAGAAATTTAGGAAAAATGTAAGCTTGAATGGCGTGAGTCTATGCCACAGTGCGCCTAGAGACTTTCCACATGTCAAAACACACGCAATAATCAGCAGGCTTCCAGTGTGCAGTGAAAGATGGCGCCACCGAGCCCGGGCATAAATGCGGCTGGGGTTGATTGTACTTTGCGTACCCAGATATCACGATAGTCACACCGAAGCCCATAATGCCTTGGGAAGCACCAGTTTATATGTTTTTTCAGTAGAAGGTGTTAGAATTGACAAAGTTGTTGGGGTAAATGCGACGAACAATATGAAATTCCACTCGAAATACAGGACATAAGGGGGTTAGACTTATGGATCAGTGCTAATTAACTTTAAAAAAGTTGAATTGAACCCCTCCCATAAACGCTCTCTCTCTCTCTCTCTCTCTCTCTCTCTCTCTCTCTCTCTCTCTCTCTCTCTCTCTCTCTCTCTCCAAACTAACATCTAAAGTGAATCTTATTCTTATTATAATAATTAATGATAATGAAAAAACAATGGCTAGACCAAATTATTCTCTCTCTCTCTCTCTCTCCTCTCTCTCTCTCTCTCTCTCTCTCTCTCTCTACAAACTAACATGCAAAGGGAATCTTATTTTTATTATTAATATAATAATAATGGCGGCTAGACTAAATTCCTCTCTCTCTCCTTCTTCTTCTTCTTCTAGCTTCCTGACAAAAATGCTATTACATAAGCTAGTTAATCATCCTATGACAAAGAAAGTGTTGTGGTGTCCTTGAGATTATATCCTTTACAGATAAGAGAAACTTCACTGACGTATTGAAAGAGAGAGAGAGAGATACCGCAGCTCTCTCTCTCTCTCTCTCTCTCTCTCTCTCTCTCTCTCTCTCTCTCTCAGAATGAGTCATTTTTGTCCATAAAGTTATCATTTATTACCGTGCATTTTCTCTCTTGCAAAACTAAATATCATCGATGAAGATGACACTGTAAAGAGAACTTAACAAAAGTTAAATAATAATAATAACAAAAAAGTTAAATAATAATAATAATAATAATAATAATAATAATAATAATAATAATAATAATAATAATATATTTTGGTAAAAGAACCTCTTTAATGCAAATACTGTGAAAAGAGAATGGGAGGATTATGTTAGTTGATTTTATTGCTTTTTTTTCGAATATTCCTTACAATAATACTAACGAAGACTGAGAATAATAATAATAAGAATAATAGCAATAATAATAATAATAATAATGTTTTGGAAATTCGCTGAGACCACGGTTACGAAAATAAAGAGCCTTCGTTGAAAACCGTCGTACAGAATAGTCGTCTACATTAGATATATATATATATATATATATATTATATATATATTATGATATATATATATATATATTATATATATGATATATATATATCTATATATTTATATATCTATATAGATTTTATATTATATATATATATATATATATATATTTATTTATATATATATATTAGATAATATATATATATTAAGAGAAGTCCAGCATTCGCTTAAACGGATTTTGGGAAGCCATTGGAAATCGTGCAGTTACCACATGCGGATGCTGATAGGGCAGTCGGTCGCAATTCTCTCTCTCTCTCTCTCTCTCTCTCTCTCTCTCTCTGCTAGTTTTCATTGCCTCCATTTTAGCCTAGTTTGATGTTATTATTTTTATTATTTGCCTGAGAGAATAAAACGCAAAAATTGTTGCCTCAATAATCCTATTGACTGCCGGATCGGGATGAAACAACTGTGCGGAAAACTTCACTCTATTATCCTTTATTAATACACGATAGAAGTATTATTATTATTATTTTTTTTCTTTTTAATTTTTGGTCTATCAGTCCTCCAATTCGACTGGGCGGTATTTATTTAGTGTGGGGTTCCTGGTTGCGTCCAGCCTCCTTAGGAGTCCATCACTTTTCTTACTACTAATTATTATTATTATTATTATTATTATTATTATTCCACCATTTTACCGAGAAACAATTCACTCACACTCAAAACACACAAACACACTACACACACATGAGATCACCATTTTACCTAGAAACACTTCACTCATTCACACACTCAAAGACTCACACATGAGATCAAAAGAGACTGCTCTTCCCGGCCAAGGTCGTTCATTCCTGAGAGCTCTCCTTTTGACGAGCAAATTCTCGACGATTGCCAGGCCTGTGGGATGATGCCAAACAAGGCGTGAATGCGATGCTTATTAAGCAGCTCAACACGACGACCTGCTGATAGAAAAGGACACACCAGCCTATCACACACCGTTGGACAGTGGTTTTTACGCTCGGCTACCAATCCGGTGGTCCGAAGTGCGATTCTCGGCTCTGCCAACGTGGAATCAGAGGAATTTATTTCTGGTGATAGAAATTAATTTCTCCATATAGTGTGGTTCGGATCCCACAATATAAGCTGTAGGTCCCGTTGCTAGGTGGCTAATTGGTTCCTAGGAGAGCTGTTATAATCAGCTCAGTGATCTGATTAAACTAAGACATACTTCTCCTACGATGCCTTTTCTCCTTGAAAACACGAGAGTGACGGAATACAGTTACATTTGCTCAAGATTCAATTCGGACCATTTTATCTCTGATTTCATCCCACAATTGAAATCCCAAACTTGAAACAACATTCTAAAAGTAGATTGTGCTTTTCTCAGGTAAACAACCTAAGAGAAGTTCAGTTTATTTTTTCTGATTTCATCACACAATTGAAATCCCAGACTTGAAACAACATTCTAAAACTAATTTGTACTTTTCTTAGGTTGAACAACTAAGGAAAGTGCAATTTATTTTTAGAATGTTGTTTCAAGTTTGGGATTTCAATTGTGTGATGAAATCAGAAATATAAAATGTTCCATAGAGTAATGTAAACCACCTAAGGTCTCTAGCTGAAATTTAATTATATACAAGCTACTCGCTATTTTTTTTAACTTAATGCTTTTTTAAAAACTATTCTCATTATTATTACTGTTATTACCATTATTATGATTAGTATCTTTTATACTACTTCAGCAACTGTGTGCGATATTGCCGATTATTCATTTTTTATCATGTTATCTCATGTATCTAGATTGTGTATGTTACTGTCTACACTTTGTATATATACTCATGTATATGGCCTTGAGCTGAAAATATTATTATTATATTATACTTCTCCTACGATGCCTTTTCTCCTTGAAAACACGAGAGTTGACGGAATACAGTTACATTTGCTCAAGATTCAATTCGGACCATTTTATCTCTGATTTCATCCCACAATTGAAATCCCAAACTTGAAACAACATTCTAAAAATAGGTTGCACTTTTGTTCTTAGAGGGTAAACAAACCTATAGAAAAAAGTTCAGGTTTATTTGTTTTCTGATTTCATCACACAATTGAAATCCCAGACTTGAAACAACATTCTAAAACTAATTTGTACTTTTCTTAGGAAAACAACCTAAGAAAAGTGCGATTTATTTTTTCTGATTTCATCGCACGATTGATATTTATGTTTTCAGATTTCAATCACACAATTGAAATCCCTAACTTGAAACAACATTCTAAAAATAGATTGTACTTTTCTTAGGTAAACAACCTAAGGAAAGTGCAATTTATTTTTAGAATGTTGTTTCAAGTTTGGGATTTCAATTGTGTGATGAAATCAGAAATATAAAATGTTCCATAGAGTAATGTAAACCACCTAAGGTCTCTAGCTGAAATTTAATTATATACAAGCTACTCGCTATTTTTTTTTAACTTAATGCTTTTTTAAAAACTATTCTCATTATTATTACTGTTATTACCATTATTATGATTAATATCTTTTATACTACTTCAGCAACTGTGTCGATATTGTCGATTATTCATTTTTTATCATGTTATCACATGTATTTAGATTGTGTATGTTACTGTCTGCACTTTGTATATATACTCCATGTATATGGCCTTGAGTATTATTATTATTATTATCATTATTATTATTATAGAATTTAGGTTAAAGGCCAAGCGTTGGGTCCTACGTGCACATTCAGCGCTGAAACGGAAATTGACAGTTAAAAGGTTTGAAAGGTGTAACAAGAGGAAAACCTCAAAGCAGTTGCACTATGAAACAATTGTGATCATAGGGTGGGAAGTAAGATGGAAGAAAGATACTGTGAACGGAAGTACAGTAAAAGGAATGCATTGGGCCGAAGGGACGCTTCAAAGAACCTCAGGTAATGCCTACAGTGCACCGCGTGAGGTGCACAGCTGGCACTACCCCTCCTACAGGCGCGGGGGGGGGGGGGGGGGGAGATAATGCAGCGCAAATGCCAAGTTCAACAGAACATGATGCTTAACTCTATGCATTTTAATAATTTACATTTTTTCTGTTGATTTAATTGTTAATTTATTTGTTCCTTTTTATAATAAGTGGTCTCTTTTAATCCCGTATTTCCGTATGCCAAAGTCTTATTATAAATCAATCAACCACAATCATCCAATGACGCTTGTTTCTTGTCTAAAATGCTGTCTCTCCCAAGCTTAAAATGAGCTAATACTCGCTGTCTCCTGTGTGAAAATACTACTATTAAAAGTCCAAAGTCAGTAAACAACGTGTTTCCTGTCTTCAGACAAAAATAGAGCATGTTTCCTGTCTACATTCAGCCAACGAAGCCAGCCTTCTGCAAAATTTAAAATAACAGTATAGATTCCTCATTACACTCGGCAGGAGATGTATAGAGATTCCTGTCTAGAATGAAGTGACAACCGCAGGTTCCCTTTTATCGACAGAGCGATCAATGTAACGTATCCCAGTTTCTCTCTCTCTCTCTCTCTCTCTCTCTCTCGCTCTCTCTCTCTCTCTCTCTCATATATCGTCCTCCTCCTTATATATATATATATCATATATTAATATATATATATATACATATATAGATATATATATAATCTATATATATGAATAGATATATTATTAGCTACACACACATATATATATGTGTCTGTGTTTGTGTGTTTTTTTAAGTCCCAGAGACAGTATCAAAGACCTTATGTGTTTTAATTAAGCCAGTTCATGGCATCAGTGAATCAAAGAGCAATATCTCGTAACATATATATATATATATATATATATATATATATATATATATATATATTTATTATATACACACACACAGACACACACACACACACATACATACGCTACATATTCAACCTCAGACCAGACTAAAATGAGCCAAAGGTAATTAGTACACAAGACTGAAAATGGGACGCTAACCCGTCACGGAAAGAGAGAGAGAGAGATGAGAGAGAGGAGAGATGAGACGAGAGAGAGAGAGAGAGAGAGAGACTTATCGTGTCACAGCAATAGTTCTATCGACATTGAGTAATATTACATCACTCTGAGAGTTGCATAATGACAAGAATTCATCTTTTATTTACAAACATAGTGACACTTATTTTTGGGACATGGTCGAGAAGAGAGAGAGAGAGAGAGAGAGAGAGAGAGAGCCACTGGCAAGAGGTCGAGAGAAAAGCCAGTGGCCAATATAAGGTCACTTTCTCTAACAACAACAACAACAAAAACCTCCCATGTGTTGCCAAAAGTTTATAAACAACACAGGCCTCAGTAAGTCGCTAAAGACGAACATTCCTTCGGAGTAGCGGACGTTTGGCGCTGATAACGACCAGGATAAAAAACCCGCCGTAAAAAAAAAAAAAATACCGAAAAAAACTAAAAAAACACCGAAAAAAAAAACCACAACCCCCTCCCCAAAAAAAATCGCATAAAAAACAAAAAAACGGAAAAAAACACCGCCGCAAAAAAAAAAAAAAAAAAAAAAAAAAAAACATCACTGCCAAAAAACCACCGCAAAAACAAAACGAAACGAAACACTACCACACACACAAAAAAAAAACTCAATAAAAAACGAAAAAAAAAAAATCGCAAAGCAAATCGTAGCAAATGTGCCAAAACACATTCCGAGGGAGATCCTGCCACGAATGCGAATTGCAACCCCAATACCAGCGTGACATGATCATGCTGTTCGAACGTGGTTGTTTGAAACTGAACGGAATCTGAATTGAAACTGAACGGAGTCGGAATTGAAACTGAACGGAGTCGGAATTGAAACTGAACGGAATCTGAATTGAAACTGAACGGAGTCGGAATTGAAACTGAACGGAGTCGGAATTTAAAATCTACGCCAAAGGCAAAGTGCAGGGACCTACGAGGTCATTCACCTCTGAAAGGGAAATATTGACAGTGTTACAAGAGGAAAATCTCAAAGCAGTTGCGCCATGAAACAATTGTTAGGAGAGGGTGGAAAGTAAGATGGAAGAAAGATAATATGAATGGAGTACAGTAAAAGAAATGAAAGGGGTTGCAGCTAGGGCCCTAAGGGACGCTGCGAAGAAGCTAAGTAATGCCTGCAGTGCACCGCTTTGGTGCACTGACGGCGCCCTACCTTTACGAATGCAGAATTTCTATCCCAAAGCACTCCTTTTGTCAAAAATCATAAAAAAAAAACAATGCAAAACCTGTATTTGAATATCATAAAAAAACAATGCAAAACCTGTATTGAAAACGGAGATTCGAGTAGCGTAAGTCATAGTGTGCTACCCCTCTTTCAATTTTTGGGTGTAAAAGAACTTGTGCTGTTGTTGATAATCAATCAATCAATACTCAAGACGTCCTCCACACGACGTCCTCCAGTTCATATATATTTCAACTTCGAACGGTGAAGTTTTGCTTTCAATTAATAGAGTTCCTTACGGTCACCTGTGGTTTTTCCTTGTTGTATTTTTACTTCCTTTTTTTCATTATTTGGTTTTAAAGATTGCACTTATTGCTCTTACAAATGTTTTTTTATTTAATTTATTTTTATAATTTGTATGTGTAGCCTTGAATATATAGTAATTTTGTAAAACTTACGTGACGTCAGTAAAAACAAACGGAGCCCATAAAAACGCCTAAATATAGAAAGTAAGTATACTAGATTTCAGAGACTGCTGAATTCATTACCTACCTGAAGAGACATGGCAGTCTCTGAAATAGACTACGTTTATACTTTCTTTCTGTATTTTGGCGTTTTTATGGGCTCCTTTTATGAGATTGAATTCTGCTGTAACAGAATTTTTTTACCAGTCAGTTTATATATATATATATATATATATTGATATAGTATATATATATCATTATATACATATAATCTTGAGTCAATGTTTTATACGGGCAACGACGATTCTTCTGTCAAGAAAAATCCTATTAAGAAAAAACGTAAATCTTGCTTAAAAAAAAAATTCATAAACGGTAACGGTTACACAAGCGTAGTTTCTCCTTCCAAAACCGAATAGGAGAGAGAGAGAGAGAGAGAGAGAGAGAGAGAGAGAGAGAGAGAGAGAGAGAGAGAGAGAGAGACTTTTTGATACCAAAACGAATGGGGCTCCACACCGGCGACAGAGTGAATGAATACCTCGTCAGGTCGACTCTTTGATTATATGAGAGGATCCGAAGATGATTATCGGAGGGAAGGTTCATCAGCATCTCGCCGAGACCCTCCTTGTTTAATTATTATTATTATGAGAGAGAGAGAGAGAGAGAGAGAGAGAGAGAGAGAGAGAGAGAGAGAGAGAAAGGCTCCGAGTGTACAATCGGCCATGCGTTTATCAGGTACACATCGCTGCCTTGCCACCAATATCTCTCTCTCTCTCTCTCTCTCTCTCTCTCTCTCTCTCTCTCTCTATCACACACACACACACAAATTCACGTGGCTTTGCATAAACAACAACAATGAGCTACTGCTCCAGTCCCTTCTCTCTCTCTATTATTCTTCGCTCTCCTCTATCCGGGGCAACGACCACTTATAAACCACCTGCGCTTTAACGGTTACATAAGATTCGTCACCATGGCAACCTTGTGTTTCCCCTCGCACCAGATAACACGTAAGGAAAATGTGCAAACTTAAAAAAACGAATTCTGCCTTGTCTACTATACCGTCATCTAGACGCAAAATCCCATAGGAAAGTTTGCTGCTGTTATTCTATATCTGAATATACTATTATCTACGTTTTAGCTGTGATTATTCTGGTATTTGGTCACCCAATTGTGGTTATTTTGGAATTCTAGAATTCTATCGCCTAATCGTATTCCCTTTTCTCTTGTTTGATATTCTCTCCTTTTGTAAATACTTAACCTTTAGTTGCAGTGAGATGCAGAACAATTTAAAATATATATTAACATTTTTTAACAAGGTAAATTCATATTGAAAAGACGTATAAAATCAGTTCCACAGGTGCTGCCATTCTTTTCAACAGAATTATTTATTATTATTAGTTTGTTACTGTGTATTTATTCATTTATTTGTTATTTTGGCTACCACAGTCGACTGGGTGGTACTTATAGTGTGGGGGGGGGGGGGGTTGGTTTCCGGGTTGCATCCTGCCTCCTTTATAGGAATCCATCACTTTTCTCTCACTATGTGCGCTGTTTCCAGGAGCACACTCTTCTGCTGGAGTCCTGGAGCTACTTCGGCCTCTACTAGTTTTACCAGGTTCCTTTTCAGGGATCTTGGGATCGTGCCTCTAAGTATTCCTATGCTTAGGGGTTACAATTTCCATTATTATTATTATTATTATTATTATTATTTTTGCTTGTTAACACGATCAAGCCAGACAGGAAATGGAGCTACGGCGCCTGAAAGGTATCGGTTTCCAAAGACGGGTGAAACGTGAACCGTAATGAGAATTCCCTCATCTCCCGACTGCAGAATCGTTTTCATGAGAGAATCCGATACCGACGGAGACCTTACCCCCAGGGCCGGAAGAGGGGGGGGGCAGGTGGGAAGTGGCATAAGGAACACCCAGTGTAAAGGGACACACACACACACACATATATATATATATATATTATATATATATATATATATATATATATATATATATATATAATCTCCATATGCCTTGGTTTTGTTCGTTTCCTTATGGTGGATTTTAAGGACCATAGCCCCTCTCTCTCTCTCTCTCTCTCTCTCTCTCTCTCTCTCTCTCTCGATTCGTCTCTCTCTCTCTCTCTCTCTCCATAGCAAACCAACTTAATTTCTCAATACCACTTCCAGAGGGCTGAACAATTCTGCTAGTAAATTTCTCTCTCTCTCTCTCTCTCTCTCTCTCTCTCTCTCTCTCTCTCTCTCTCTCATAGCAACAGCAGCGGCGGCGGTCCAACGTGGATTCGAATCCTCGGTAACTTTCGGCTATGCTCGAGTGGTTCGGTCTGGCCGGGATATAGGATTATAGCGAGCAGGTGACGTCGCTGGCTGGTCCCTTCAGTCGAAGTCTCGATCGCGGTGGAAACAAGCATGACTGTCAATTTCTTGACCGTCATCAGGAACTTCGCCTCGTTATTTCTCGATCCTAGGGGCTTCCTAGATCCTACAGGGGCTTCCTCGATCATGTCAGGTGGTTGGGGTGGGGGATGGAGGGGACGGCGCGCGGGAGGATGCAGTAGTAGTGTTCCCCGCCGCGGGGCCCCGCCCCAGAAGAGAAAGCACGTGGGTGCCTCAGCATCCGAGACAAACTGGAAATCATCGACCGCCTCGAGACCGGCGCCAGCAAGGTCTGTCGTCTCTATAGACCTTGGGCGCCATCGTGAAAGCGCCGGCAGCGGAGTACGGAATCGGCTTGACCACCGCCGTGAAGGACCTCAAGATGAAAGACGAGAGGCTCAGGACGGGCTGAGGAACTAACGATAAGGTCAGCGGGCGAGACATCCAGATCGACGTTGACCCTTTCGAAGCGAGCTGAAGACATTTATGAGAGAGGAAAGCTTATTCCCTGACGCAGGTCAGGTCTACAACTTCTTCAGTGTCGTGGTTCTCTCTCTTATCGCAAGCTACCCCGAAAATAACCAGGCATTTAAAAGCACGGCGTGTCCACCCCAGGAGGGCACAGGGTATCTGAAGAGAGGGCGTATGCAGATGGTTCTTGTCGCCTCAAACCAGCGGTCGTTGGGAGGTGTCCTGGGGGATCGAACGCTAATTAACACTACAGCTCTCAAAACGCGTGGTCCGATCGGGAACCCATCGAGGACTGGTTCTTCAAACGCCCTACAGGAAATCCGACGTTTCCAAATCATACCTTGCAGAGTTCGCAGAAACTTTTGCATGCATCAGTGGTAAAGAAGTATACCAGAAATTTCAATAATGGTAACATTAACAAAAAACAGCTATCTTGAATACATCGTCGTCATTTATATATACCTGCTAATATAAATGTTTGTTCCTGGCTTTTCAATCACAACAGCAACAGCTTAAAACAAGCAAAGTTATAAAATATATACATATTCATTTTGTTAACAGAAAAAAATAAAAACGAAATCCAAGTTCGATTTCTTTTACAAATATTGTGCGTAAACATGTATTGTTTATATATATATATATATATGATATATATATATATATATATAAACAATACATGTTTACGCACAATATTTGTAAAAGAAATCGAACTTGGATTTCGTTTTTATTTTTTTCTATTAACAAAATGAATAACTTTTTCATAACTTTGCTTGTTTTAGCTGTTGTTGTGATTGAAAAGCCAGGACAAACATCAATACTAGCAGGTATATATATAACTATATATATTATATATATGGTATATATAGTCTATATACCATATCATATATATATATGATATATATATAATATATATATATATATATATATATATAAACAGTACATGTGTACGCACCAATTCTTTTTACAAAATCGAACTTGGGTTTCGTTTGTTTTTTTTTATTAGCAAAATGAATATTTTTTTTTTTCCATGACTTTGCTTGTTTTTAAGCTATTGTTGTTGTTATTGTGATTGAAAAGCCATGAATAAACATTTATATTAGCAACTATAAATTAATAACGGTGCATTCAATAGTGATTTTTTGTTTTTTTTGTAATATTACCTTTATTGAAGTTTCTGGCATATTTTTGTACCACTAATTTATACAGAAGTTTAGAATATATATAATAATATATATATATATATATATATATATATAAACCTGGTATATATATTTATATATATATATATATATATATATATATATATATATATATATATACATATATATATATAACCTGAGAACGCGACCTTCAAGCATCGACATGTGAACACCACCATTCAACCTGTGTAGTCTCATTTGGCATTTGACACCTCACCAACAGTGTAAACAAACGGTGGCGCTGCGCACACCCCCCCATAGTTTACTCTGGTTGTGATCTAGGGTTCCGCTTCGACATTGGAATATATAATGTCTCACGAGGCGCCATCATCCTAGATATAGGCAACAACCAGGATCATCAATGTACTGTCACTGGGTCCATTGGTGGATTTTAAAGGGTTTGGGGGGAGGGGGGGGGTGCTGATTACGTGCTCTCCATGGATATGAATAATAGAACATAAGTTTTCTTTCAATAAATCATTAAGTGAAATTTTACTTTAATCATTCTTTCAACAATACAACTACTGTGTATGTATAGTATGTGTGTACGTGTATTCGTATGTGTATATATATATATATATATATATATATATATATATATATATATATATATATATTATATATATATATATGATAATCCTAGTGCCGCCGATGAGATTTTTAGATCCGCCTCACGATTTGCTAAATCTGGCGTCGCGTAAAAGTCACAAAAACTGCATGAATGAATCGCGCAACAAACAAGCAAAATCGTAAACGCTGTGTAAATAAGCTCTGTAAATAGCGACCAGTGGCCCAATACAAAATTGGGAACTATAGTCTGTCTAGAATGTCATGAAACATCGAGTAGGTTTGCGACGATGCCAAACTTCCTCAAGACTTTTAATCTGACTCAAGCTTATCCCAGCATCCTTTTATTCCGTGTCCTTTATACGGTCGTAAAATTTCCTTTTTAATCCCATAATCTGAATCTTTCCAGTCACACAAAAAGCTGAATGGTTGTTGTGGATTAAGTTGACCTTGTGTTTCGAAAACAGCTCATTAAGTGAAATTTTACTTTAATCATTCTTTCAACAATAACAACTACTGTGTATGTATAGTATGTGTGTACGTGTATTCGTATGTGATATATATAATATATATTATATATAATATATATATATATATATATATATATATATATATATATATATATATATATATGATAATCCTAAGTGCCGCCGATGAAAGATTTTTAGATCCGCCTCACGATTTGCTAAATCTGGCGTCGCGTAAAAGTCACAAAACTGCATGAATGAATCGCGCAACAAACAAGCAAAATCGTAAACGCTGTGTAAATAAGCTCTGTAAATAGCGACCAGTGGCCCAATACAAAATTGGGAACTAGGTAAGGTATGCAACACGCGTCTCAAGGCTACTTGAGTGAATGCCACTGGAGAATCGCCAAGGATCAGTGAATAGGTATATATACGTTTGCTTCGTATAAAGTACGCCTCGTGTTCTGTTCATTTTATTAATTGAACGTGATTTTGTTTGGGGGGTTAACCTGGCGTCGCTTTGATGATGGTTATCTTCGATGGACAAGATATACTTCGATGCAGGAGACAATCACGTGTTGGCCAAGGAACTTGTAATAATAATATTGTTTGGAATTTGTAACGAATGCATTATTATTATTATTATTATTTATTTATTTATTTATTTATTTATTATTTTTGTCTATCACAGTCCTCCAATTCGCCTGGGTGGTACTTACAGTGTGGGATGCGGGTTGTATCCTGCCTCCTTTATAGGAGTCCATCGCTTTTCTTACTCTGTGCGCTGTTTCTAGGAGCACACTCTTCTGCATGAGTCCTGGAGCTGCTTCAGCCTCTAGTTTTTCTAGATTCCTTTTCAGGGATCTTTGGATCGAGCCTAGTGTTATTATTATTATTATTATTATTATTATTATTGTACTTAGGAAACAGACCCACTCTCAAGCATCCTTTATTAAAAGTAATGGCTACTTCAGCAGCGTTACACTTGTAGAGGTTCTTCCTTTATTATTATTATTCCTAAGCTTTCCAACAACAATACCATTTTAGAACAATGAAGCCAAAACAAGAGAGCGTGTCCTGTTGTTTGAAAAAAATTAGGTCGACACTATCTGGCGTTATGGCGTTATATCGAGTTTGCCCATGGCAGCTCACACTACACACTTGGGGACAAATAAATAATATTATGCATTAAGGTACACACGCACACACACACACTCACCCTGAGAAGCCGTTTCTCATAGTAAGGAGGACTGTCACAAAGTAAATCATAATAAAATAATAAGTCAGTCACAATCAACCTTCGTCTGCTGAAATCCACAATGAACACCCAGTGCTGACAACTTCCACTGCAGCTTCGTCAGTTGTTTATCCCCACGTAGGAGGTGTAGGTATACATTCCCCACACCCTTATAAGAAGGGACACACCTCGCCTCGGGCTACCAGCCCATCTACCTCATTCGCATTCCGAGCATCCACAGCGCACAAGAACTCCCTGGCTCCTCACATTCGAGTAGCAGCAGCAGCAGGAGCGAAGCGCCCCCAAACGAACTTATAGATATATATTTTGAGGCGCTGGATGATGGCATGGGTATTAATACAGGCCTTATCTGTCCCAGGTCCCGGGAAACGAGATACTGCACGGGGAGTGGGGGGGCGTGGGGTGGGGGGGGGGAATAATAGTTTGTTTCGGCCCGAACTTGAAGCGATGGACTATAGCGGCTCCTTGAAGGCTGGAAGACGTATTATAAGATGTTGGGAAAATTGGGAAAAAAGAAGAAGAAAAGACTGAGGTACTCTGCTTCTCTCTCTCTCATATGTCCGTTTGACTTCGATATAAAATATATGAATCTGGTATCCTATGTTGTATATATTTTAAACTATGACATGTAGAATAGCCATTGTAAAATAGAAATAAAGTTTTGACACACTCTCTCTCTCTCTCTCTCTCTCTCTCTCTCTCTCTCACACACACACACACATGAAATATATACATTTAGATTACGGTGCATACCTTAGAACAGAATAAACTAGCATTGAGGCCAAAGGCCAAGCGCTGGGACCTATAAGGTCATTCGGCATTGAAACGGAAATTCACGATAAAAAGGCCTGAAAGGTGTAACAAGAGGAAATCCTCGCAGTTGTTATGAGAAAGTGGAAAGTAAGATGGAAAGAAAGACAATATGAATGGAGGTACAGTAAAAGGAATGAAAGGGACTCTGCATTGAACATTTAAGTAATGCCTACAGTGCACCGAGTGAGGTGCACTGACAACGCTAACTGCCTACGGGGACCAAGAAAATGTCGAACGGGGGAATTAAATAACGCTCGAATTTAACCACAATTATTTTTTTAAATATAAATTTAACCACAATGAAACTTCTCAAATATTCATTTAACCACAATTAAATTTTTAAATATTAATTTATCCACAGTTAAATTTTTAAATATTCATTTAACCACAATTAATTTTTTTAATATTCATTTATCCCCAACAAATTTTTTTAAATAATTCATTTTCCACCAATTATTTTTAATTTTTTTCATTCTTTAACCACAATTCAATTTTTAAATATTCATTTAACCACAATTAAATTTTAAATATTCGTGTAATTACTTTTCAGCCAAAACCGGTAAAATTCATTCAACCGAAAGAAACAATTATGCTTAAGAAAACAAGCCGTAATTACTATTCAAACCAGATCGTAATTATTAACGCCAAACTGTAATTATTGTTATACTGAAAGGCAAAAAAAAAAAAAAAGCAAAACCTCGTAAAACTAACAACAAATATCTTCGAAATAAAATACTTTATCAGTGACAGTAAAAAATACATGTATATCTGAAGATTCGGTTACTTCGCACCCTCTCCTAACACTTGATTCACAGTGCAACTATGGTTTTCCTCTTGTTACCCCTTTCAAACCTTTTACTGTCAAGTTCCGTTTCAGCGCTGAATGACCTCATAGGTCCCAGTGCTTGGCCTTTGACCTAAATTTTATATTCAATTACACAAAAGAAGAAAAGTTTGCCTTTGTTAAAAGTAAACTAACTTATGACATGTGGTTGTTAAGAAATTTATTTAAAGAAAAAATTGAAAATCTATTCAGCAGAAAGTTAATTGATTTTGACTACCAATTCTTTCTGACCAATACTAATTGTAAATATTGTATGTATATTTAATTTTGTAATATTTTGTAACACCCTATGTAGTATGTAATGACTGAGATATTTTTCTAATATAAGATTTAAAAAAACCTCAACCCTAAGGATGGAACGCGGAGAAGAAAACTTTTAAGCAAGGCCTCCAGTGCTTGCCTACCGGGTTGGGGGGGAGGTGGCACCGTCATGTATAGAGAGATGCGTTCAGTATTCCTCCTTCGCCGTCGGCACTGCAATCGCAAATTCAAGGTTAATCCTGCGCGGTGGATTGCATCTCAACGAGGGCATCGGTCCCTCGTGGAGGGGAGGTTCGTCCCCATACAAAGCAGCAGGGATTTGGCAAAGACCTTCTCAAGGGTTTAGTAAAGAGAGAGAGAGAGTGGTTGGGAATCACGTGAAGGAATAAGTGGAAGGGCGCTGAATTCACTTGGGATAATCCTCTCTGTCTCGCTCTCTCTTTCTTGCTGAATTCACTTTCTTTCTAAATTCACTTAAGATAATCTCTCTCTCTCTCTCTCTCTCTCTCTCTCTCTCTCTCTCTCTCTCTCTCTCTCTCGCTGAATTCACTTTCTCTCTAAAAGCCCATGAGATAATATCTCTCGCTGAAATCACTTGGGATAACTCTCTCTCTCTCTCTCTCGCTGAATTCACTTTCTATCTCTCTAAAATCCCCTGGGATAATCTCTCTCGCTCTCTCTTTCCTCAAGGTATGGGCCACAGACTCATCCATGATGTTAATTGCTGGCGATCCATACAACCCGAATTAAGATATGTTTGGCCTTTATAAAAAATCACTTATTATAAACAAAGCATAAATGAAGTTGTATGAAGTTGATTATTATATCAGAGAGGACTTTGTCAAATTATGAACAGATTTCTCCAACAGCAGATGTGCTTTATAAAAGTAATCCACGTTATCACAACCTTTTATTGCAGTAAAAATACATTTTACTTCAAGGTCAGTAGCAGATTTCAGGGAGGGGGGCGGGTTACGTGCCCACCACCCCCCCACCCCAACCCCCATGGATATGAATAAGAGAACATCGTTTTCTTTCATAAATCATTATTAGTAGCAAACATTTGCATTATTCAGACTGAAACACTGGTTAAAGAAAGCAGAAAACGGATTCACTCGTTATATTAATATATTGATTTTATGCAGTATACACAGGTTGGCAGCGATATTACGAGGGGCCCCCGTAGAAGGGTAGTGCCGTCAGTGCACCTTATGCGGTGCAATGTAGGCATTACTTAAGGATCTTTGCAGCACCCCTTTCAAATCCTTTTACTGCATCTCTATTCATATTCACTTTCTTCCATCATACGTTTCACCCTCTCCTATGGTTTCAACATACTGGCTTAAATTTTATATTCCAATAATAACAACAACAACAACAAAAAACAACTAAATCCAGAGAATTGTACAAAAACATTTCAGTCATAAACCGTCTTGAATGGTTAAATAAAAAAAGTGAAATGTCTAAATAAAAGTAAAATTCTAAGTTGCAGATAATAATAATACAAAAATCTGAAACCTGAAATTCAGAGCCTGACGTAGAATTAAAAAGGTCCCCAGTCAAATCCGATTGCATACCAGTTTCGGTCGGACACGGCTCCAGTAAACCGTTGATGGGACAGGAATTCCTCGGGGACCTTCTGGGCGTGTTCCGAATTCAAGGTCACGCTAATGCTCGTGCCTGCCTGCCTACCTGTACCTTCGAACAAGGGTCGTTCGCTCTCGTGCACAATCAGTGAATATAAACTTTCGGACTTTACAGTAAATATATAAAGTTTGTGATACTTTACAATTAGCGAATAGTCTTTCGAATACTTTATAATCAGTGAATAAACTTTCATACTTTACAATCAGTGAATAAACTTTCATACTTTACAATCAGTGAAAGTACTTTACAATCAGTGAATAAACTTTCAATACCCCCCGAACGGAAATTTTAATAAATCATTTTTCCAATCACATTCATGAATATTGACGTGCATGACTATCCAAGGCCGCCATGTACAAATTAACTAAATAAATTTCAAGTCATTACCAAGCATACCAATAAATTTGTATACTCTCCCACTCTAATCCACGATTGCACTAGAAACCCTATCCGGCCATTTTCATTAATACCCAGAAACTTATATAAGATGCACCCTCAGAGATCATTAAAATTTTAATGGCGCTCCAGACTTGCAGCTAAAGGTTACATGAACTCGATGACACGTCTACTAAATACCAAGTCACGTGAGATCAGAATCGGAAGTTCGCCAACACCCACCTCTCATTATATACTTCAGCCGTGTAGAGAGCGAGATAGCTTCGCAATAGAGACAGAATTGGAAATTCACCAAAAGGCCCAAGCGTTGGGACTATGAGGTCATTCAGCGCTGAAATCGAAAGTAAAAAGGTTTGAAAAGTTCCTCGCTGGACGAGTTGGCTGCGTACTCGCCTACCGATCTGGTAGCCAGAGTTCGTTCCCAGAGAAATGTATTCTGGTGATTTAGAAATTCATTTCTCGATGTAAAGTGTTTCGGATCCCACTATAAGCTGTAGGTTCCGTTGCTAAGTAACCAATTGGTTCCTAGCCACGTCAGTGACAATCTATAATCCTTCGGGCCAGCCCTAGGAATGCTGTTAATCAGCTCAGTGCCCTGGTTAAACTAAGATGTACATAAAAGGTTTGGAAAGCTGTAACAGGAGGAAAACCTCAAAGCAGCAGTTGCACTGTGAATCAATATTGTTAGAAGGTGGGAAGTGAGGTGGAAGAAAGAGAAGGTGATCTGTGGTAGAGTGTAGAATCTGACTACATGAGAAGGCCACATTTGTATGCTGCAGTTATTTCCAAATTAATGACGGCTCTTTACGGCATTCATTTCGGACCACGTCCCACATTTGGTGAGGTTCTCGTGGAAGTAACGTCATTCGTGTTCATAGTTTGAGTCTCAGTGTGGAATTGGTTTGTCTGTTTTCTTCAAATTCCTGGCATTTTAATACAATTTTATTTATTTATTAATTTTTTTAATAAGCAAGATCTTTTCTTTCTGTATTTGCCTATTCTTTCTCTTAGTTCCTAATAAGCACTGTCCCCTTTGCTGGGCTTGTTCCATTTATGGATCGGGTTCATCTCCTGAATAATAATAATAATGATAATAATAATAATAATAATAATAATAATAATAATAACAATAATAATAATAATAATAATAATAAAGTGACCAAGACTTCATATGGAACGAGACCAAAGTGGGTTCACACATAAAACATTACAGAGATAGGCTCTCGTGTGTCAATTTACATCGCAAGTTATCCAAACTGCCTTGTAAATAAAGTCTCTCTCTCTCTCTCTCGTCTCTCTCTCATCTCTCTCTCTCTCTCTCTCTCTCTCTCTCATTGTAAACATTGCTTCCAACATCAACTCACTGTTATTATTATTATTATTATTATTATTATTATTATTATTCAGAAGATGCAGAAACCTATAATATGGAACAAGCGCACACCATAGGGGCCACTGACTTGAAATTCGAGCTCCTCTGTTTGGTGAAAAGAACAGAGGAGGTGGGTGAGGGTAACTCAATGGCCCTAACTTCCTGTTAAAAAAAACAAAAAAAAAAAAATTATATATATATATATATATATATATATATATATATATATATATAAAGGTTTTTTGCCACGAAGGAAAAAAATGAAAAACGAGATAGCCAAGTACTTTCGGTCCTGTTTGCCTCAGTAAAGGGTCCGAACAGGACCGAAAGTACTTGGCTATCTCGCTTTTTCATTTTTTTCCTTCGGGGCAAAAAACCTTTATTTATACATAGCATCACGTTTTATATACTTCGTGATCAAGCTATTCATATATATATGTCTGTGTGTGTGTATGTATATATAATAAAAAGGGGGGGGGGAAAAAGGGGGGGGAGGGGGGGGGGCACAGTCGAAGTGCAGATGAATCGCACGCAAAACCAGATAGGGGTCTGTGCTTCCAGAGCCTGGTACGGATGGGAACACAAGCGACCCTAACCCTCATCTCTGCAAAGGTAAACGAGTGAAGGGGATTACCTGAAAGGGAAAGACGCCCCCCCCCCCCACCTTCCCTTCCCCCCTGTTTTATTGCCTAAATGGAACACTGGTTACCAGTATCATAGACTGTAGTATATTTGACAGGTATACTGCCATAGATCGTGGAATTTGCATGAAGGCTGTAATATAAAATAATACTTTTTATCTTACAGGTGCCGCCATGGACTAGGAATTCACACCAGTCATTAAATAGCTTCTAGCGTCTGGCCGTCGCGTCTCGTGTAAGTACTAAAGACTGACAATCAAGTTCTGTTAGAACAGATTTAAGTTTAGATCTGTAATACACTTATGGGGGGAAAAAAACCGTCACAAACGCATGACACAAATATGAAAGTCAAAATCCATGATTTTGTCTGGTGAGGTCACTTTCTGCAAGAATACAAAACCTTTTGACATCGTCCCAGCCTTGAGGAGTGAAGTCCAACTTATTTTTCTCAACCCCATCCCATCTCAATTTTTGTCTTCCTGCATGGTCCAAAATTAAGTGGTTTTCAACCTTTTTGTGCCCATGGCCCATTTTTGGCATCCCTGAATACCCATGGTCCATTTTTGGCATCCCAAAATACTCATGGCCCACTGCTCTTCAGAATTGTACAATGATGATAGTAGAATTATTATTGTCTTCTCTCTCTCCTCATTATAAATATCGGGTATACCTTTTTTTGCTTGTTTATTTCGCTCTTCATTATTTGTAGAATTCTTCACCTTTTTAAATGCTATTTTGAAGATGTCCGTGTCACCCCCACCGCCCGCCCCCTCAGAACTGCCCATGGGCCCACAGGTTGAAAATACCCCTGGTCTAGATAAACAACAGTCCCTCGGCCTCTGCGTTTCATAAACTAAAATACTGCGGCCTCAATAAACTCTTATTTATGTTTAAGAAAACGCAAAATTTTTTTAAAAATCAGGCCCTCGGTCTCTGCGTTTCATAAACTAAAATGGTGCAGCCTCATTAAACTTATTTATGTAACATTAAACTCTTATATATGTTTTAGAAAACGCAAAATTCTTTTTAAAAAATCAGTACCTCGGCCTCTTGTGTTTCATACTGCAGCCTCATTAAACTCTTTTTTTATGTTTAAGAAAACGCAAAAAAAAAAAAAAAAAAAAAAAATTAAAAATCAGTCCCTCGGCCTCTGCGTTTCATAAAATAAAATACTGCAGCCTCATTAAACTCTTATTTATGTTTAAGAAAACGCAAAAATTAAAAAAAATAAAAAGGCAGAAAATCGTACGCGGACTTTCTACGCTCACTGACGTCAGTAGCCCCGATAAAAGAAAGAAAAAAAAAAAAAAGTCCTTCAGAGGGACAAATAATGTCCGAAGTGCGAGTGGAAGCCCAAAGCACAATCAACACAGACATACCATAACTCCTCAAGGTAACTAGACAGTTTATCGTTTGATACGAAGTTCCGCTGAGCCGAGAAAAACAAACAGATGGGACAAGAGTGAAGTGAGAATATAAAGTAAGAAGAAGAACAAAAAATTCGTTGTTGAGAATTTGAAGAACTTACTTGAGAGGAACCCGATGTTCAACACAAAGTTGACTGGAAAAAACATCATGATACGCAGCCTAAGAGGACGAAATTATTATCAACTAAAAAATTCCCCTTCGGTTAACATATGATATGAAAATATATTAATTCCGAGGTAGAGCGAATTGGATATTAAAAGACATTTGTAGCTTAATGCGCACACACACACACACACACACACATATATATATATATATATATATATTCAAATTCGTGTCGAGTTTCGTAAGACGGGATGGTTTAGTTTCCATATTCTTGTATTTACAAGTCCAAACTCTCGAAGACTAAGTCTTCTTCGTCAGATTCCTGATGAAGACGAACGTGTATGTGGTTCGAAAGCTTGTGGTTTGGAAAGTGGAAAAATCTGAAAATCCAAGTCATCAAGGTCCTTATGCAAAACTAACAAGAGCAGTAACACACACACACACACATACGTATATGTGTGTGTATTAGGACTGGTAAAAATGTTCCGTTAAAACAGAATTCCATCTGACAATAGTACTTAATTACTTTTTATATTTCGGCGTTTTTATGGGCTCCGTTTATTAGATGTATATTATATATATATATATATATATATATATATATATATATATATATATATATATATATATATATATATATATATATATATATATACTGCACAACTATACGCATTAGCCCTCTTGAATTTTCAATCATTTCAAAATCCGTGAAGTTGTACTCCCACGCACTAGATCGAAGTAACCGAATGAAACATCCAGTTCGTAGTTTTGAACCGTATTCCTTTGACCTCTAGATAAAAGAACTGCCAAATTACGTCATAGACGACGTCAAGAACCAGAAAGGCCACCACAAAGTCACGGCCGGGATAGCCAGTGAGTGGGTCGTGGGTCCTGGTGGTGGCTATGTCGCACTTGGACGATAATGGAAAGGCCCTTGTTGCTAAGCATCAGTCTGACTTTCGCTTTCGTGGAACTAACTTCATACGCCTTGAGGACGACCTTCGATCGAGAGAGAGAAAAAAAAAAATCGTCGTCCGGCTGATAATGTGGATCTTGTAAAAAATAAGAGAGAGAGAGAGAGAGAGAGAGAGAATTAAAAATTGAATCTTTACATTATGTGTTAATAATCCTGGCCGACTTAGAAACGCTTATAAGTGAATTTACAGAGAGAGAGAGAGAGAGAGAGAGAGAGAAGAGAGAAGAGAGAGAGAAAGAATTATCCCAAGTGAATTTAGAGAAAGAGAGATTATCCCAAGTGAATTTAGAAAGTGAATTCAGAGAGAGAGAGAGAGAGAGAGAGTCAATTTCTACGTGGTTGTAAATGATTTCCTTATTACGAATGTTTTGAGGGACTTCTTGAGAGAGAGAGAGAGATTCGTTTCATAGCAATTACTTTCTAAAAGTTGCTAAGTTTTGCGATAACGCGGATGGAAAGTAGCAACAGTTAAAATTCATACGGTATTTGACTTTTCATTGCAACAAGCAAAAACGCACCACATTGTAATATGGAGACGAAGGAAGACCCAAACATCA
This sequence comes from Macrobrachium nipponense, assembly GCF_015104395.2. NCBI lineage: Eukaryota > Metazoa > Arthropoda > Malacostraca > Decapoda > Palaemonidae > Macrobrachium > Macrobrachium nipponense. The sequence continues at coordinate 52,234,154 of NC_061090.1, read as the reverse complement.
ACTCAATACAGTTTATAGTCATAACTATACAAGACATGTTGCGACCTCCAGCTTATTCTGGGCGCCATATACTTTACGGTCAAATAGAGCGTTGTTCCAACAACTAAAATAAAAATAAAAGTGCTATATCTTATTTAGAAATAATTTTTTACTATTTAACTTCCACATTATTTTTTTTTTACATTTTCATTCTGATAATTAAATCATAAATACCCTATCATAAAATTCATGCATCTTTAACTCAAACTGAAACACCTTTTTCAGACATTTTTAGGCTTTCCTAACACACCCCCCCCCCCCCAACAAGAACAACAATAACAGTTTGTAGGCTTAGTCCTCGAGTAAGCAAAAATATACAAAGGATTAAGAACAGTCATTTCTATATTGAATTTTATTGAAAAATTATACAAGGTGTTATTCAACATCACTCTGTATAACATTAAAATAGTAATTATCACGCTCACATTTGCTGGCACATCAAATCTCATAATACATTGACAAAAAATACATTACCTCTACAATGGAGTACGTTAAGTCATGCTCATATTTCTCTATAATCAAAATATAAAATATTTTTCTTTTTCATTTAAAATTACAGCAGTTACTGGCACTTCAGGTAATCCTACAAATACTGATATAGTGATATAATTGGTCAGATTCAATCAGAGTAAAAAAATCAATTTACGGTCGAAATCAATTCCTACCTCGTAGAGTTACTAAAAAAATATTAAGTCATCAACCAAGTACATATATATATATATATATATATAAATCCCTTATCACTGTCGTACATTAAATGAACGTATTTGGTTTCATATTACACAACTATTTAGGACCTATATCTGTAAATCATAATGTAATAACATATATATAATTATATAATCACTGTATGAACGGTATACGATGCTAAAGATTAAATCAAGAGATGAAGAGATGGAATGTTAAATACTTAACAAATGGTGCGTATACATGTGAAGTAGCATGAATAATATAAATACTGGAATATGGAAGCTTTATCACTTTTTGTTTTTTTGTTTTTGTTTGGTTCCCTAACACAGACTACAAGCTACGCCAACGGGTTTTTTTTAAATAAAAGATTAGGTTCAGTCATTTCACACACATCGTCAGTCAATGCTGTCAAGATATTTGTCGTCGTTGTACCAGCACATAATCTGACAAGTACCTCATGGAAGTATGTATGTGCACGTTACTACTGGAAATTAAGACAAACAGTAACTGTAGATTTGCATGTACACATTTTTGCCAGCTGTACAAATTCTAGCTTGACAAACGCTGCTACGGCCAGTGAAGTACTTGCATCTATGAACATCAGTCATATAAACGTGTACATATCCACAGAGTGACGTTCGTCAGCCACTACTGAGTTGCATGGCAATGATCCTGGCACAGTCCGTCGAGTGCGTGCAGATATACCCAAGTACATGTCAGTCAGCACCTAAAAAATATTCGTCAAAACACTTCTTGGTCAAAACCAACCGACAGCAAAAGAAACAATAAACAATCGTAGTTTCACTGCGTTCTTCGGGAACGCTAAATTCTATATGTTTAATATATATCGTTACAATGAAACAGCCAAGGAAAGGCACAATGAAAAAAAATACAAGGGAAGTACAATGGAAATATGAAGGGGAGGTTAATATCTGTCAAGAGCTGCCTCACTGTCGTCACTTTAACGACTTCATATTTACTGTCAAAACATTAAAATATCCGGTTTCTGGCTTCCTTAATATTTCCTTTTGACTTCGTGTTAACGGTGCCCCATTCAGTGCCAAGTCTCCTAAACTCATCTCCACAAACAAATTCTCCACTTCCTCTTCAGTGGATACCTTCTAAAACCCCTTTCATTCCAGCTAGCTATCAGGTGAAGGAACGTCACTTTTTAACATAACCCACACGTATCAATCAAAGTTCCATAGCCTTCGTTATGACAGGTGTCAGTCATGTTAAAACCCCTCAAGGCCCGTTACGGCCTGCATCAGTAACAATAGAAGTCGTTGGATTGAACAATTACTATACTTGCAAAATGAGTCAGTTACAAAAAGCCAACTTTTATTTACTGGGACGTTGTCTCTCTTCATTCTCGAATTGGAGACTACAGGCATCATTCAAAAGTATTTCCAAATTGCAAGATTCATTTTGTATATATATAAATAAAAGTCTCAACCACATATCAAATTGAGGAAAACCCCCCCTCCCCAAAAATTAAGTAATTCTCGAATCAAGGACTACAGAGAAATAATTTAAAAGTATTTCCAAATTGCAAGATTCATGTTGTATATATAGTCTCAACCATCAAATTGAGCAAAAAACTAAAGAAAAGTTAAGTACATTAAACAATTTTACCCAAAATATTCATCGACTGGATTTTTTTTGAATACTCCCATGCGACCAAGACTGACATTCAGAAGTAAAAAAAAAAAAAAAAAAAAAAGCACTGCGTGTATCACAGTCTCATTAAAACTGAGAAAATGCATTTCCAGATCTGTTTGGTCCTCTTAGAACAACAGGCAAATCACAAAGTCCGTTGAGAAGGCGCATAACCACTCTATTCTATGCCCACCATGGGTGTGTGGCATTGGTACACTTCAACGTGCCCCATATACAAGAGAGTTGGTAGCGCCTGGACTTGCTGGAAAAAAAATTGTAACTAACTATAACAGTTTCAAAGCTCTACATAACTGTGACGTCACAGTCATTACGAAAAAGGCAACATCCCTAGATCCATACTCCTCTGAGACACGAGACGCAAATATTTCTTGGGTATCATTTCAAAGGTTAGCCTTCTAGGCGTTTTCCCAATAAAATGATCAAGAGCACCAAAGGTAGCACCTGAAGGTATATACAAAAATATAGATGCTGCTTTGACCAACGGTTTCTCCACGTCACGAATATTTTTCCAGATTCAATCAGGAAACGAACACATATGTTTTATTTTTGTTTTTCTATTCAATACTTCCCGACGCAAACCTCAAGTTCTGCCAATACTCGACAAAGGCTACGAGAAGCAGTTCCTTCATCAAATCTCCCACTTGGGCCACATTTCATCATAACTCATCATTCTTCTCTCACTAGTATAGTGTTCGTCATCATCGACCTCATCATCACCAGACACTACTATGAAAAATACTTCGAAGGCCAAAACGCCTCCACCCTTCGACGTCTTCGTCCTCCTCTAGGAAATGGCGCAGAGGCACTCGCACTCCTCCCGGGGCCTTCGACAGCTACTACACCACCAGTTCCTGAAGCTGGAGGGCTTCGTGTGCACTACGTCGCAGGGATCGGGGGTCGGCGAGGAAGATGGGGAGGAGGACGAGGAGGAGTTCGAGGAAATCTCAGAGCTAATGGAGGATTCTGACGACAGGTGGCTCCTCCCGCCGGAGGACATGCTGCCCGACCTGACGCCCATGGCACGTCGGGAAGGGTAGGAGGGCATGTGCATCCCGTAGGCGTAGGGACGGGACGGCACGTCCGTCGGGTGAGACTGGGCACGGGGCATCGTCATCATCTTGGTCTGGGTTGGATGCTGCTGATGCTGATGCTGCTTCTTCGGGGAATTCTGCTTCTGCTGACGCTGACGCTGCTGTTCTTCGAGGTCAGAATTAGGCATCCGGCACTGAAGGGAAATTCAGAATTTCAGGAACGAGTTCAAAACAAACAGAGAATGTCTTATTTAAAAGAAAAATAAAATTTCCGACAGACGGCCCTAGTATAATTTTAATAACAAGCTACTTGGGGAAATTTCAAGGAGGAGTTCGAAACGCAGAACATTAACAGAGATATTTCCCAGCTGTGGGTCTACAACCTATTAACAAGGGAACTAAGATTAACATTTGTTAACAAAACAAAAAACAGTGAGTTAACCTACAAGATCTCCAAGAAGAAACGTTTAACCTGTCTGAACATTTCGTTGAAAAACTGCAGACAATTAACAAGTAGATTTTCCAAATCACTTTAACAATATGTCAGCATTATGTTTTAATCTTAATCGTTGACTCTGGAGAGCCTGATAAATACTGAATCCCTCAGAGGCTAATCACCTTCAAATTCGTGTTAGACATGACGAAAACAAGGGGGTTTCCACGATCACCATTAACAAGACAGGGAATACTACTACTGGTCAGGCCCTAAGCAACAAATATATGCTAAAAACACAACTCTGCTTGACTGACGGTACCCGGGAGTTGTAAAGCAAAATACTGTTTTAACAACGGCTGGCTACTGTCAAATTACCGGCAAGTATATGAATTAAATTCTTATCCAATCATAGTTGACATCAGTAGCGACTACATATGGTTATCAGCCGAAACCGTATGAGATTAGGTCAAAATTAACAGCAATTAACTCTTTGGTCAATGATTATAAACGATGAATACTGACGGGGAAAACTGCAAACAACGTTTGCCTAAGTCATATGAATTGTCCTAAATTCGTCCTTTTCAAACTCCATGGGAAAATACGGGAAAAGTAATACTGTATATATATGTACTAACGTTGCCAATAGACATATTTGGTAATGAAACTAGTCTTTCGTCTGGTAAACAATTAAAATTTCAATACAATCCACTAAAAACAATGCAATCTTTGGAGGACTACATTCTTAAGTTACTCTAATACAATCCTCCTATAATCCTGTATTTATAGAATAAATTTATAGGAATATCAGCATAGTATAGACTACAGGGTCGCCTGTCTCCAAAGAACTTACTAATCTATAGCAATTCTAGAATAATATTAATTTACTAAGGCGACTTTCAAAAGCAAGTGCTGAAAAAAAAAACGTGTTGGGGGGCGGGACCACAAAACAACACAAAGCATAAGCTAACACAAACAAAAAACAAAGAAGCAAGAGCGGGTGATTACACAGCAGCAGTAGCAAGATCGCCAGAGGATGATAATGACACTTTTGTGCAGAGGTTCTGGAACAGCGAACAGTCACTCACAACGGGTGAACTGCCACCTGTCAAGAATCTGGCAAACAATGGGAAAACAAACAATAAACAAACCTACTCGCAGACGAGACGACAAAGCAGAAAAAACTTACGACACACACCTGGGACGAAAAGAAAGAAGTTGACAAAGTACCCAGGAGAGAGAAATATACCCTCAGACCTAACCGCTGTGAGATCAAAGCTGAACTCGAGTTAGAAAAGGTCGTGTGCCTATTACGAAACATATCTGGAGGCTAACTAACTAGACCTTCAAATAACGAGGTAGTTTTAATCCACTGGGATTTAGAAAAAAAAAAAAACATTACCCTCTAACTCTGTATGTTTGTTTGTATGGTTTTTACGTTGCATAGAACTAGAATGGTAATTCAGCAACGGGACCAACGGCTTTACGTGACTTCCGAACCACGTCGAGAGTGAACTTCTATCACCAGAAATACACATCTCTCACCCTTCAGTGGAATGCTCGAGAATCGAACTCGCGGCGCCTACCTCTCTGAGGGTCGACGTATCTTACGGATTGTGCCCAGATTTCATAGAACCCTTGCACGTTGTTTGGTTTTATTTTTATATAGAATATATTGATAATATAATATATATCTATAATATATATATATATTATAATATATATAATCTACTGTTGTTATACCACCAAAATTTTAAACTATCTTAGAATCCTGATAACTATAAATATTTGCCGGACAGCACGAAAAATTTAAGAATAGAAAAATATAAGAAAACAAGCCTCTTTTTTCTGGGGGGGGGGGGGGGTGGCATGCCCCTAGGTTAGGTTAAGTGAGTTTACATTGGATTAGATTATGGAAAACATAATGAAATTATCTTCCATGAAAATTCTATGATTAGTTTTTGAGATATGGCGTCACGTTTTTTTCAAAGAAAGGTCCAAGTATTCTGCTACATCTCGAGGTCCCAGTACTCTGTTACATCTCGGTAAAATGGCCCCTCACCCCCGACCCACTTTTCCCCCTTTCTCTCGACCAAGGACGTCAGACTCGACTAACCCCAAATTTTTAGGGCTTATCAGATTTGACCACTCCCCCCGCCTTATCTCGCTCTCAATCCCCACTTTCCTGCAGTTAATTATCTGTTTTTCTACTAATTGATGTCCCCTTTCTGTATTTCACGGTTTTTCCTTCTGTTAGCTATTTCGAACGGACACCATATTTTTGGGGGCTTGAAATTCAAGTAAGTGGCCCCTGTGGTGGGCTTGTTCCATATGAATAGGTTTCCTCTTCTGAATAATAATAATAATAATAATAATAATAATAATAATAATAATAATAATAATAATAATAATAATATTGAACACCATATTCTTTGCAACCTTTAATTTCAAGTCAGTGTCCCCCGTGGTGGGCTTGTTCCATACGAATAGGGTTCATCTTGGGGATCGTGCCTAATCATAGGGACCACTAGGCACGATCCCAAGATCCCTGAAATGGAGCCTGGAAAAATTAGATGCTGAAGGAGCTCCAGGACTCATGCAGAAGTGTGCGCTCCTGGAAACGGCGCACATAGTGAGAAAAAGGGGCCACTACCTGGAAATTCAAGCTTCCAAAATTTTTTTTTGGTTTCAACCTCCCACCGCAGAATCTACAATGCACATGCAATATCTATAATATATATCTATATATATATATATATATAATATATATTATATATATAGAATCTACTGGTCACTATTTAAACAGATTAATATGCAGCCACAAGAGGTCACGTTGGCGACCTGACCTCTTTGTGATTATGGGACCTTGGTTCGTTTCCCGGTACCGGACATCACAATTTTTTCGAAAATTTCTCTGAACTGGGATCTTCAGGCTTTGGAGTGACAAGCGTATCTAAAAAAGAGCAAAGAATTCAAGAAGTTGAGAGGGCATTGTGGGATATATGTATGTATGTATGTATGTAGTATTAGTAATATATAATATAAATATATATATATATATTATATATATATACATATAATAATAAAAATAAAGGTATAAGCCACGAAGGACACGTCCTTTACTCAGCAGTCGGTCTGCTAAGTAAAGGACGTGAGTCGAAAGATCTTGCAGTTACTCCAGTGTTTTTTTCCTTCGTGGCTTATACCTTTATTTATGCATTTATCACGTTCCAAACTTTCGTGATTCAGTTATACATATGTACGTGCATTTTCTCCAATGTTTTGTCTTGACGCTTAAGTTTTAACGAACGTTTACGCACATTAATTCAAGACGTTTGTTTCGTCGTTCTCCTGAAGGGAAATCCCTAGTATAGTCTTGGTTCGTGCGAACACTTGCGTATGTATAGACACATCCACGTTGGTACGAACGCTTCAGCAAATCAATATAACACCCACAACATCCTCTCTTGACGTCAATGTTTTAAGTACATTCGAAGATAACCCACTCGGGGGAGGACACGAACCAATTTGCCATATCTTGCAGCAAAGCGATAAAAATGGACGATTATTAAAAGTAATAAACAAGAATATTGGAAAAAAACTATATTATATAAGTTTTTATAAACTCATACTTGTTGCTAAGGTTGCTATAACCTTATGGTTGGCATCTGGTTCTCAATATACATGTATATGCGATAATGAGCGGGTTAAAATATACGTAAAACATACACTGTCTGCATCTTTAACTGAAAATAAAAGTATTAATATATATATATATATATATATATATATATATATATATATATATATAAAGAGAGAGTCATGCGTATATACACATGGCCTTAGCAACATTCTTTCCAAAGGGGGTTAACTCTTCTTGAGCAACGGCTATTTAGTGGAGCAATGCCTGTGTCTTTGTTATGTATGGTATTGTATATGTATATAGATATACTTAATGATTATATTATATGATATTATTATATATTAACTATTTTTTAAATTTATATAATTATATGAACATTATTTTTTTCCATCCCAACCATCCTTTCAATGAATGGAACATCCCATTTGATTCACATATACCTAACAAAGAGGCCGATACAGCTGCAATTCTTCATTGAAATCAATAGACGCGATACAACCGATGCGTGTGACAAATTCAAGCAGAAATTAAAGGAGCCAGCGTAATTGATGTCATGTTAATTTAACGGATGAGGCAGTGACTGACATTTGTAAGAGAATTTTAAGATGTCAAAACAATACATGTAATCCCCAATGTAATTTATGATGTCAAGACAATACATGATATTCCCTATGTAATTTATAAGATGTCAAAACAACACACGAAATCCCAATGTAATTTGTAAAATAGCAAAACATTACATGAAATTCCTTATGTAATTTATGTCAAAACAATATATGAAATCCCAATGTGCTTTATAAAATGTCAAAACAATACACGAAATCTCCAATGTAATTTATGCCAAAATATTACATGAAATCCCCAATGTAATTTATGTCAAAACATTACATGAAATCCCCAATGTAATTTATAAGATGACAAAACAAAATATGAAATCCCCAATGTGTCAAAACATTACATGAAATCTCCAATGTAATTTATGTCAAAACATTACATGAAATCCCCAATGTAGCTTATAAGATGTCAAAACAAAACATGAAATCCCAATGTAATATGTAACATGTTAGAACAAGATATGAAATCCCCAATGTAATTTATGTCAAAACATTAAATGAAATCCCCAATGTAAATTATAAAATGTCAAACCAAAACATAAAATCCTCAATGTAATTTATAAGATGTCAAGACAATACATGAAATCCCAATGTAATTTATAAGATGTCAAAACAAAATATGAAATCCCTGATGTAATATGTAACATGTTAGAACAAGACATGAAGTCCCCAACGTAATTTATGTCAAAACATTACATGAAATCCCCAATGTAATTTATAAGATGTCAAAACAAAACATGAAATCCTCAATGTAATTTATAAAATGTCAAGACAATACATGAAATCCCAATGTAATTTATAAGATGTCAAAACCATATATGAAATCCCCAATGTAATGCCACCTCAGTCCATGGAATATCAGATTGTATAAAAGCATTAATGAAATAATTGCAATGTTCAACGTATTTTACAAATAGTACCACCCACCATATAATACCAAAAAATGCCCAGTACAATAGAAAAAAAATATCCACTGCAATTAACAATGGAGGTAACTAAAAAGTTGTCCTATAATATGATTGATTCTGTGTTATCTAAAACTCGCCCAAAATTATACACGATTTGCTCACTGGAACTCTCAAGTTACATTTGGAGATGTATGGCCCTGTTTAAAAAACACTGCAATGACTCATAGGACACGCAAAGATAATATTAAGGCGGCATGCAGAGAGAGAGAGAGAGAGTATACAAAAGGCAAGAAAAGACTGACAATTGGCATCATATTATTGGAGAGAATCTGTCAACATAGCAACAAGAAATCAAAGATAAATTGTTAGCATACCCAGTAACACGTGAGAGAGAGAGAGAGAGAGAGAGAGAGAGAATTGGTCTTGGAGCCGGTTGACATCACACCGGAAATGATGTTGACTGTTATCAGAACGACGGCTCCAGAAACAATAGCTTCAAGTCACCTCTATCAATGTACGACACTAAACTGTTACTGTTGATGAAGAATAATAGTAATGTTTATTATAATAATTAAGATAGCGCTTTGTGTTTATAGAAGCCGATTATTATTATTACTGCAAAGATATTTCATACTAGACTCAAATTTGTGGCGTGGATCTTGCAGTTCCTGCAAAGTTGCTTGTAGGCCTATGTGATTCTACTGCCATTCTGTGATACGTGAATGGACCAATGGCCATTATTGGTGGGAAGGGGCGGGCTTAGGTTCAGCAACTATGATTTTGGAGAACTACGTAAATGCAATACAGCAATGCAGTAGTAAACACGTAGAGAAATTAGGCCTACTACAGACTTCCTACTTGAATAGGCCTACACATAAAGGTTGATAACATGACTCATGAACCAAACTTCTTTCCTTTTTTTTTTTACGAACTTGGTGTATACACAACTCACACACACATATATCCTGATTTACTGGGTAGGCCCAAGTTTGCTAGAACCTTCCAGCTCTAAGCAAGTCTGTAGGGATAAGTCTAGCAGCCTAACATTCCACTCTATCCCAGCTGACCCCACGGACCTTGTAAAAAGAACCCCTGTTCTCTAACAGACCTACGACAACCCAACCCAACGTAGGCGAAACACGTGAAAATTAAACTCAGACGTGATAAGCTCAGTTTGGGTCACGTGCAAGTATTTCAAAAAAGAAAAACAGTTCTCGCCATGTACGGATCACGTTTACTGCGCTTTCTCGTTGCTACTACTAAATACATCCACTGGCAGAGAGAGGTTGAGAAAAGTCTACCCAACCGGATGTGGAGAACATTTCCAATGCTTCCTGTGTGGAGCTTCATTCTCAGAATGTACAAACAGTGCTATGTAGAAATCGACACTAATAATAAAATCGGTTGAAACACATCTAAAAGCAGCCTTAGGAGGGGGAAAGTATTTCTCACGTTGTGGAGAGAGATAGAGAGAGAGAGAGAGAGAGAGCCATACTCTTTCATTCTGCAAGAATTAACTTTAAAACAATATTTTAATATAGGTTATAAGTCGTATTCACTGTAGCTTGTAATGAAGAACGAGAGTGAGTGAGTGAGAGAAATTTTCCCTAACAGCTAACAGCAACCATAATTATTTTTTATCATATATATACGTACTCAATATGAATTCCACGGCAAATACTAATCTAATTTCGAACATAAAATAATACCTTGTATTATCTGCAATTCGACGAGACTTTGGACACACTGATTACTAAGAATTAGTCTAATTGTTTACTAATATCCTGGCAATGAATAGATAATGATTTTAATTTTGCAGTTATCTCAAACAAACATATCAGCTAAGGGCTATTTTACCAACTCGATATGCTCCCAGTGCAAGCTGGAGTAAGCTGCGGTATATTCAATTGATAAAAGGCTGTAACTGCGTATTTGGGGGTTTGGTTTCGTTATATAAAGAATATTTGAACGTAAATAATTGCTATTCATGTGCCAACGTCAACGAAGAATTGGCCTAAAAGGCCAGCCACTTGCTAAATATGATTATATATTACATACTCAAGTTTGCTCTTTGAATACATGTCAAGTAGCAATAACAATAAATACATACATTAAATATTAATATTGAATTGGGATCTATGCTCAGTCCAGAACAATATCTGACCGACTGTTTTCTGATGTGTAATATTATGAAAAAATAAAAGTCTGGTACGTAATCAGTCCAATAAACTCATTGAAAGACGCATAATATAACCCCAAGCTAAATAATGTTTTCATTTTGCTGCTATGTCGAGTTTCATGACCGATTTTTCATCATGTTCTATCTATGGATTATTGGTTCAGCCTGCGTGTTATTCCTCTAAGTTATCCAGCCTTTTCTGCGTTGTCTCTTTCAACTGACCTAGTGAGTTTTTTTCTTTTAATCTAAACTAGTCAGCAGGGGTTTCTCTCTCTCTCTCAACTTTACAGCTGTTTACCCTTAATTAATGAGGCTTTTTTTCTCTCGAATGTTCAGTATTCTTTTTCCACCTCTCTTGATGATGCATTTTTATTACCTAGCAGTTTATTAACTGATGACTCATATGATCTCAACCACGCAGAAAGGTGACACAATTGCTCCAAGAATTGGCCACACACACATATATATACCCCACACACACAATATATAAAAATAAAATAAATTAATATATAAATATAAATATAATATATATATATATATATATATATATATATATATATATATATATAATATATATATAGTATGCATTAAGCTACACAGGTCCTTTAATAACCTATTCGCTCTACCTCGTAATTAATCCATTTTCACGTGTTAACCGAGGGGAACTTTTAGTTGATACTTTCAATTTCGACAGTGATTTGTAAGGTCGGAATCGGTACCATCTTAACCTAACTTGTTGGCCGAGTCGGTAACCTCACTGAAGTCCTGATTTCTCCTTTGTGCGCTGGTTCGAATCCACGAGAGGACGAAATTATCAACTACAAATTTCCCCTTTTGTTAACATATATGAAAATATAATAATTTCCGAGGTAGAGCGAATTGGATATTAAGGGACATTCGTAGCTTAATGCATGTAAATGAATCACGGTGATGATAAAAATTCATATGTATGTATATATATATATAATATATATATATATTATATATATATATATATATACATATATACACACACGAGCGACACAGGGGCGACCACACACACCACAGAGCTTGGCCTACTCATAAACCAACACAAAAGGCTAGCATAAGTCTACACCAAAAATTATTTTGCAAATAATTCTTCCGCTGCAGAGCAAATGAATCGTGATTCCCAGTCACTCCTTTTCACTTAAACACGGCCGCGTCGCAGTCACTCGCGTATTAAGGAATGTATTAATGACGTAGCACCACGGACCGGCCGACATTTCGCTCCCCGCCTCTTATGTAACCCAGCAACAACTCAAAACTCGCTAGGACTTTTCCGGTATGAACGGTCCGCCACCTACAATGTTGGGGAGGAACCTACTTGACAATTCTGTCTGGCCTTTCACCGCCGCTTCTATTCGGGAAACGAGCATCCTTTCATCCCACAAGATACTCAAACAGAGAAGCAATCTGGAGGAAAACAACAAGAAGACAATAACCCAAGAAACTCACTCACTCGTCCTCACAGGCACACAAAAGCCGCCATGCCACTAGTCAGTCAAAACAGCTGATCAGCCGCTGCGTCGACCTTGAGTGGCGCCATGGACAGAATGCACGAAAAATACGCAGTGTCACACTTTATTCCTTCACCATACAGTTTTAATAAGAGAAGCGGTTCGCCACTTACCATTGACGGAGCAGAGAGCAGTTGCGATCACGAGCAGAATGGGAAGACTGATTATCCCACGCATCTTGTCGTCACTAGGGATGTAAACAAACTGCGGCTTTAGAACGAGCGCTCGCTCCTGCTGCCTCTCTCAGTCCAACGCGCAATGGAAGGCGGGTGCCATGTAGCGCATTCTCTACCTTTATTTTACTGATCTAGATGCCCCTGATATGACTGTTCTTTATACCTATCAGTTAAGAACTTATCAACCATTTTGGAATATTCTACGAGATACCTGAAGATGTGCATCTACTTCCAGAATGTAGCAAAATACTTCAGATAAATAGTTTCGGTTGCCAGTTACCATTAAAGACTCATCATCTTGGATGTTCTGAAATTCTTTCATCAACGGTAGCACGCACGTGATCTCTCCAGCAGAACAATTCTTGCATACGTATTATATATATATATATATATATATATATATATATATATATATATATATATATATAATTTAGTCATTCTTAAAACACCGTGATGGAGCACACATGTAGAAAGCTCCCGCTTAGTAATTCCAAATAGACATTCCTCATTAACAATATACCACCGACGCCCTACACACTACTACGACAACATTTCGCGATTCCAAGCAAACCCCCTTTATTCTGAAGCCTATTGCTCCCATGGGAGCCCAACGCTTTCTCTTCCCACGCTTTCGAATTTTCAAGTAGTGACTCCGAGTGAGTTCTTTCTTCTTCGCAGACCTGACTTCTTCGCAAGGGGGAATATGGCTTCGGGGAGCCTGTTCTGTGAACCTTATAAAAATGGCTCCCTTCTCTGGCCTAGCTGTGGACCACTGTAGTCGATTGAGTTTACATGCATAATTCGGTACCTTGATTGTATTTTTTTTTTTTAATCATCGGAGTTCCTTTTTGGTGCCTTATATATTGATTATGAGTCGTTAATTTGTGGTTAACTTCATTGTTAATGTGCCTAAGATGTGTTGATCTTTTATTCAAAGTTGTCCGTAATAAATGAAGATGATATTCTTTGTGTGTGTGTGGGTGGGAGAGAGAGAGAGAGAGAGAGAGAGAGAGAGAGAGAGAGAGAGAATATTCGTTAATAGATTACTATTTAATTACACAAATATATTGCAGATTATAGCAAGACAAATGTTATGTTATGTTACATATTTATAAAAGGACATATATATATATATATATATATATATATATATATATATATATATATATAAAACCGTGGGCCCTATATATGATTTCCTGACTTCGCAGCATTTTGCCAAGAAATGTTTGTTTTACAGACTTGAAGAATATTATCAACAGATATATAGTTGTATGTGTAGTTTCATGCATAAAAGGAATATTTTTTGGTCTCTCTCTCTCTCTCTCTCTCTCTCTCTCTCTCTCTCTCTCTCTCTCTCTCTCTCTCTGGAAAGAAGCCAAAGTGAACCAATGTCTCTTGTAATAGCAGCATAAAGGCTAAAGTATGTAAGTCTCTCTCTCTCTCTCTCTCTCTCTCTCTCTCTCGAAATCTCTCCTCTTCTCTCTCTCTCTCTCTCTCTCTTGCATCAGGTGTTACAAGCACTAAATCCTACTTAAGCTTGAATTTAACCAGTCATGGTGTGCGAGATAACTAGAAGCGTTGGAATTTTCCTGTTTCACCTTGTGCTGTTGCGCCACGTTAAGACTCCCTTTGCTGTCCTGTCTCTTCTGTCTCTTAGGACATTTGGAATTATGCGACGTAGTTGTTATATTATCTCCTTTTAAGCAGAATCCCTTGTGCTATTTGGGGAGCAAATTATATATACCAGGTCGTTGGTCGACTCTAGTGGGCACAAGGTAGAGCAGGACATGGGTCTAGCTGTTATATGTCGAAAGGACTGTGAGACTAAAGTCTAAAGTCTTTATATATATTATATATATATATATATATATATATATATATACGTATATTATAACGTATATGTTTGTGCTCATAGCGTAGCTCGTTTCAATATGGCCTTCCTGAGAGCGTGCAACAAGATATGTACAAAAATATATACACATAGGCTACATATACACATATATTCATGTGTATATAATGCATATTATGTATATAACCCCACAAACCAATAAATATACAACCCGTTTGTCTCAGTATGGAACATCTGATTCATCCCCGTCTCATCTTTACCGATTGACACCGAGTTTCATTTTTTTTTCAAACCGGTACCTGGGCGGACACGCCTTGCTCAGATATCGTGAAATAGAGAGAGGGAGAGGAAGAGAGATAAGTTCACAGAGTGCAAAGCGGCCCATGTGGTGATGCCAGAGGTTGAATGCGTGATGAAGGCGTGTGTATGTGAGAGAAAGAGAGAGGAGGTGGTTGGTTGTGTCCTGTGTCCTCTGTTACTGAGCTCTCTTTCGCCTCTCTCTGCGCTCTTGTTTTCCGTTTCCATCTGACATTATGGCTGTTGCTCTATTTTTTGTTTGTCCTAAGTAGCTCTTCTGGCTGCAGGCTGCAATGAAACTCTGGCTTTTTCTTATTTTTTCTTTTACGGTGAATGACTTTTCTCCGGTGGCTTTTGCATGAAGGTTGGCAGGCCTACCGTGAGACTAGCAACAACGTGTTTCTCCTCCACCAACCCACCTTCCTCTTCTCCTACTCTCTCTCTCTCTCTCTCTTCTCTCTCTCACGGTTTCGGAAGCGTGCCGTTTTTACCAGAGTAGCCACGGCCCACGCCACGTCGTCGTCCAGTGTTCCAGTACCTGGACTAAAGAGAAGACGTGGGAGTATATGATGCTCATGTCGATGCATTATTGCTGGAATAAACGCGAACGGCTTTCACTTACATCCCGTTGCTACGAAGTTTACTTAGAATCATGGTTTCAATAAACGCACCCATCAGAATCATGGTTTCAATAGACGCACCCGTGAGAATTATGGTTTCAATAGACACGCCCGTGAGAATTATGGTTTCAATAGGCGGACACATAGCAGTTCGCTATAAATTATATATATATATATATATATATATATATATATATATATATATATATATATATATATATATATATATGATAAATCCCCTTCGATTGTTTGATTGTCGTCGCAAACATAAAGGTCGCCGACGCCGACTGATATCGAGAAAAACATAGGTCAAAATTCAACAAAGAAATACGGGTTCTTTTCAGTGTTCGTCCAAAGATGTCTACGGTAGCGTCACGAATTAGTTTCCATGGATTGCGTGTGTAGGTTTGCCAGTAAATGTCTGCGTCATATGTAAGATAAGAGTTTGGCCTGATTTTTTCGAAAACCGAGACGTGGTTCTGTCGAGGAAATAATTTTGGCGCGTTCACACAAAGATGTTTTGAAGTTTGACTGCAACGAAACCTCACCGGGTCCATCACGTAACAGTAGCATGATCAGCGAATGTACTTGTTACTGTTGTTGCTTTTTTGTTGTTGTTGTTGTTGACGAAGGTGGCATTGTGTCAGGAAGTTCAAACGATATTGGTAAAACAGAGAACTTGGAACGCAGGCCTAATAGTTGTCTGATTAGAGAAAGAAGTAAGAATCTATTGATTTTAGTGATTATTATTATTCTGTATCAATTGACATTTATACAAGTAGCATGAAAATCTTTCGAGAATGACCAATTATTTTTATTTATATTATTGCTAAAAACATCTAATATCCACATTGAACAGACCAACGACAAAGCCATTATTTTGCAAAGAAAGTTACCTCAGAACTGGACGCTATATAAGAGATTAAAAAAAAAAAAGAAGACGAAGAAGGAAAGGGTCAGTTAACAAGTTTTTTTTTTTTAAGTAGAATGTTGAAAATAATATCCTATATATATTTCATAGTTTGTTATTTTCCAGCTGATATGGTTGAATTTGTGATTGGCCTAAACTCAGAAACAAGTTGGAAGCCTCAGTGATATCAGTTGAGGATTTTTAACGTCAGATTTAAAAAAAAATAGACCGTAATTATCAGTGGAGAAAAATATATATAAAAAATTCATTAATTTATTACTACTAATATTATTCAGAAGATGAAACCTATTCACGTGGAACAATCCCAAAGGCGATACTTATAATTTAAGCTTCCAAAGAACATGATATTCGTGAGAGAAATAATTGGAGACAAGACAAAGTATGGCTGACTTTAACCTTATATAAAATAAAAAACACTGAGGCTAGAGGCCTGCAGCAATTTGGAACTTTTGATGATCGAAGGGTGGATGATCATCATACCAATTTGCAGCCCTCTAGCCTCAGTATAGCTCTTAAGATCTGAGGGCGAACAGAAAAAAGTGGCAGGAAGAACGGACAAAGCAGGCAAGATAGTTTTTTTTTTTTTTTTTTTTTATACGAAGAAAACTACAAGAAAAAAAAACCAGTGGTTATATTTACAAAAATTCACTCCATTTCATATTTACCTTGAAAAAACTCATGGTGACATACTGGATGTTTTTGAGATCACTGTTCTTGGCAGCAGCAGCGCTGCAGCGCTGGAGATTCGCCACTGGGTCCATAAGGTCCATTTGCTCTGCGGATTCCTTGTGATTCCCACCTTTAAAGAAAACAAGAGAAAGCCTGTTACTGTAGAATAAGTCTTGAATAGAGGGAAACTTACAATGTTACGGGTGTGTTTTGAAACTGTCAATGAAAATGTGATACCCCGTTTAGGGGGGGTAATGCTATCAGTGCGCCTCACGCGATGCAATGTAGGCATTAATCAAGGTTCTTCTCAGCGTGCCTTCGGCCCCCAGCTGCAAACCCTTTCATTCATTTTGCTGTATCTCCCTTCATATTCACTTTCTTCCATCTTACTTTCCACCCTCTCCTAACAGTTAACTTATTGTCCAACTGCTTTGAGTTTTTCCTCCTGTTACACCTTTCAAACCTTCTTTTACTGTCAATTTCCATTTCAGCGCTGAATGACCTCATAGATCATGATACGATACGTAAATCAATCCGTACGTGTACAAGGCAGCTCTGAATTACATTCAGCTGAATTCGAGGCAAAGGAATAATTACCCAAATGCAGTACTACACCAGATGACGTAAGGAAATAAACAGTACTCGTTCCAATGTTATGAAAGTAAGGCAGCCAACTGCTACTATTTGCGTCATTCTCAACAGAGCTTTGTTTTACCTACGAAAATTGAAATAAATACGCTCTACTTTGTTAGAAATAATTGTTCCATAATGTTTAACATGCACATTATATATTTTTTTTACATTTTCATTCTAATAAGTAAATCGTGGATATGCTATTCTGAAATTCCTGTATCTTTAACTCGACGCGAAACACCTTTTTTCAGACCCTTTTATAGGCTTTTTTACCCCAACAATAACAACAACACATAGTAGTTTGTAGGCTTTCTCCCCGAGTAAGCGAAAATTGATATTTTTTGCCAATACGACAAACTGTTATGTCTCGTTCCTGAAGGCTGAAATAAACGCACAACAATTCACTATAGCATACGAACGCGATTGCTAATCTTATGAAGTTTGAGAAATGTAATGATAAACCACTATCATAGGCAAATAGCTACTGCTGTTGTTATGTAAGGACAGTATTAGATTAAAACGAATTAGTATTATTGGTCTATCACAGTCATCCTTTTCGACTGGGTGGTTTTTATAGTGGGGTTCCGAGTTGCATCCTGCCTCCTTTATAGGAAGGGGGTCCATCACTTTTCTCACTATGCGCGCTGTTTCCAGGAGCACACACTTCTGCATGAGTCCTGGAACTACTTCGGCATCTACTAATTTTACCAGGTTCCTTTTCTGGAACTACTTCGACATCTATTACTTTTTCCAGGTTCCTTTCCTGGAAGTACTTCGGCATCTATTAGTTTTTCCAGGTTCCTTTTCTGGAAGTACTTCGGCATCTATTACTTTTTCCAGGTTCCTTTCCTGGAAGTACTTCGGCAACTACTAGTTTTTTCAGGTTCTTTTTCAGGGATCCTGGGATCGTGCCTCCTACTGTCCCTATGACTATGGATACAATTTCCACTGGCATATCCCATATCCTTCTTATTTCTATTTACAGGTCTTGATACTTATAAATTATTATTATTATTATTATTATTATTATTATTATTATTATTATTATTATTATTATTATTATTTATGGTGTTTTATTGTTGGTTTTGTTATGACGTCGATAAAATCACTAGAAATACAGTTCTCGCAATAAATAAATAAATAAATAAATAAAAAAGACGGAAGTAACAATATTGATTTTTTTTAACCAAAAGTCCGTAGACGAACCTACTCAAAAAAATGAATAAATAGATAAAAAAAAAATAACGGAAGTAATAATATTTATTTATTATTTTTTTTTCTTTTACCAGAATTCCGAAGACAAACCAACTATCAATATTCGTTCCGAAAGACCTCAAGATGTTGTGACGACCCGATCGATGTTTGCTATGATTCTCCGTCTCGTGATGTTTATCTGTCGCCGCATATATCTCTACTTTCCGTGAAGTCGGAGCAGACAGACAGACATACAACACTGTGACCCGATGTGGCGCCTACTTTATCTCGTCGCGAGATTTGGCGTTCCTGTGTTTTCCACAACAAATTCTCTCTCTCTCTCTCTCTCTCTCTCTCTCTCTCTCTCTCTCTCTCTCTCTCTCTGAGGGACCCTGGGGGCAACCCGAACAAGATGTAAGGTCTGTAAGGTAAGGTCTCTCTCTCTCTCTCTCTGAGGAAAAATAACGAAAAGGAAATGTTTAACTCCTTGTATTATTATTAATACTAATTTGACGGTGCTCTTGTCAGCCTTATATTCCAGACAGATTCCCAGATATCGCGGTTTCGGAATCAACAGCTCCACCCCTCTCACCCCCCTCTCCCCCAAGCTTGACACTCTACCCCGATTCTCCCTGTGGTGATATATTATTATTCTTTCACGTGGAGGAAGCCTAAAAGGCCATTAACTTGGTTTTAAATTATCCCCCCCCCCACGTGGAGGGATGTACGCCCCCACGTTTAGGAAACAATGGTCTAGAGTCTAGACCATGTTCTGGATTGGCCCTATTACACGCCAGAGTAACCCCCCCCCCTCCCTCACCCCTCTCCCAACCTGGAGGGGTGTCACAACCCCAACGTGGGAACCCTTAGTTTAGACCATGTTCTGAATTCCCACCCTTAAAAGTCAAATTCCCTCCCCCAAACAAACCCCCACCCCCGCCGAGGGGTGTACGCCCCCACGATGGGAACCAGTAGTCTAGACCATGTTCTGAAGTATAGGCCTACCGATAGATATCGAACTTCATGGGACGCTGGGTAAAACAAGGCGGTAGCCATATCAGTAGCACAAACATTTGGAAACTTTACAAGTGAGGAAAGGATGTCACATCACAAAGAAGGCCAAGCACACAGAGCTGTGTCAAAAGAGCAAGTTCGTTTTTCATATTAGTACGATGACGCCAAACCGTTTCCCGAAGTAGCCAATATTCGTCACATGTTCGTGCTACTTATGGCAACAGAGTGCCAATGTTGGCAGAAATACGCTAAGAATATGACTTAAGACTATTTTTTGTTTTTGTTTTGTTCTACTGAAGATTTAAAACTTCAAG
>NC_061090.1:52198702-52211202 GCF_015104395.2 Macrobrachium nipponense | reverse complement strand
ACTTTATTTAATTCTTTGTTGATTTGTTTCTGTTCTTGTCTGGTCGTTTTTCCTTTGATCTCATATTCTGATTCTGCTTTTATTAGTTTTTACCATGTAACAATAATAATAATAATAATAATAATAATAATAATAATAATAATAATAATAATAATAATAATAATAATAATAAGTCAAGAAGAAAGTAGCATTGATTGACAAAGTCAAGAAGAAAGTATCACTCATTGATGTCGCAATACCATGGGACACCAGAGTTGAAGAGAAAGAGAGGGAAAAAATGGATAAGTATCAAGACCTGAAAATAGAAATAAGAAGGATATGGGATATGCCAGTGGAAATCGTACCCATAATCATAGGAGCACTAGGCACGATCCCAAGATCCCTGAAAAGGAATCTAGAAAAACTAGAGGCGGAAGTAGCTCCAGGACTCATGCAGAAGAGTGTGATCCTAGAAACGGCACACTTAGTAAGGAAAGTGATGGACTCCTAAGGAGGCAGGATGCAACCCGGAACCCCACACTATAAATACCACCCAGTCGAATTGGAGGACTGTGATAGAGCAAAAAAAGAAAGAAAAAAAAAATAATAATAATAATAATTATCTGTTACTTCTTTTTAATGAACACCATGTCATTTGGAAGCTTGAATTGGGAGTCACTGGTCTCTGGGCTTGTTGAGTATAAATAGGGTTCGCCTTCTGAATAATATTATAATATTTTAATAATATCATACAAATAGCCGTAATTGATAAACTCTACGTGATATGCACTGAACATTTCACATTTCAAGCGCGTCACAGGACGGGGTCAGCACATACGGGCGGACAACTTTTTAAAATCTGCCTTGATTACGTCATTCGAACGTACTCAAACGAATTAGGTTTCAGGTTTCAAGCTGTAACTATATTCTATAAAAACATCTGCAAATTTACACGTCAATTACTTTGTATGACACTAGATTGTTCCCGTATAATGGAGAGTTGACAAGACTTGGATTCGCCCAAGTGACCCTTTCAGTCTTCACGTAAAAGTCTCTACATACTGAAGGATAATTCTGTATCTTTTGGAATTATACATTTTCATCAGAATTATACATATACATACATACATACATACATACATACATTACATACATACATATATATATATATATATATGTATATATATAGATATATATATGTATATATGATATATATATATTATATATATATATCATATATATTTGAATGTGTATACATCCACCGTAATTCATATACATATACACGCATTAAGTAAGCTACAAACGTCCTTTTAATAATCAATTCGCTTTACCTCGGAATTAATATGTTTTCATATGTTAACCGAAGGGGAATTTTCTAGTTGATAATAATTTCGTCTTCTCGTGGGTTCGAACCAGCGCCCAGCGGACTGATATATATATACATAAACACCTTTTCCTCTTACAGGGGATACCCACGGACACTGTAAATGCCAATTACAAATGACCCTTTCTCTCTGAGGATTTCTTCCCCCGTGTTCCAGAACATTGATAATCGTCTCCCGCCCCTGAGTGAGATAGATATTCGGGAGGACCTCCCTTACCTCCCGTCTCCTCCTCAAAGAGAAAGAGGCGAGAATCCAAGGTTGGCGCCTACTGCATCTCGCGCCGTTGTTGGTTATCATGACATGCAGGAACCACGCTGAGTGCACCAATTCTGTTTACATGGGCGCGTTCGCTCCGGTCCGATTTGGAACTTGTAGCGTTCGAGATGTTTGTTTACAAGGGCGCGTTCACTTTCGTTTTTTTTTTATTTATTTTAGTTCTCTCTGAAGAGACTTGTATACTTCCGCTGTAGGTAGTGTCGAGGTTTAGACGATTTTCCATCAAGATATATATATATATATATATACATATATATATATATATTATATATATATATATGTATGTATATATATATATATATATATATATATATATATTATATAAAAAATATCTTGAATGCATCGTCCTAACCTCTAAGAAATTGAGAGCTATCATTATTGCCGTATTTATCGATTTATTTATCTATTCAATTAATTTGTTAAATTTTTCCATTATTCATTAATTATTTTCCTCAAAATAGATCTCCACTGTTTTAGTGTCGAGGTTAGGACGATTTTTCATTCAATATATATATATATATATATATATATATATATATATAATATATATATATATATATATATATATATATGTATGTATGTATGTAGTATGTATGTATGTATGTATGTATGTATGTATGTATGTATGTATGTAGTATATATCTTGAATGAAAAATCGTCCAAAACTCGACGTTAAAACAGTGGAGATCTATTTTGAGTAAAATAATTAAATGAATAAGGAAAAATTACCAAATAAATTGAATAGATAGGTAAACCAATAAACATGACAACAGTCATAGCTCCCTTTCAAATTTTATAGATATCAACTAATAAACTCCTTAATGCCAACAATATAACAATAATAATAATAGCATGTGGGCCTGCCCCTCTCATTTCTTTTCACAATATTTAATGTTATTTTTTTTGGAGTAGCTTTTCCAGTCTACTGGCATGAGTCTCTCTCTCTCTCTCTCTCTCTCTCTCTCTCCTCTCTCTCTCTCTCTCTCTCTCTCTCATTTTCATTTAATTACCTGTTAATTTATTAACTCATATATCTGTTTTTTCTGATAACTGATCTCTTCTTCTTCTGTATTTCCCTTTACCCTCTGTTAGTTATTTGTTTCGAATGAATACCATAATATTCTTTGGAAGCTTGAATTTCCAAGTCACCGGCCCCTATGGTGGGCTTGTTCCATATGAATAGGCTTCATCCTCTGAATAATAATAATAATAATAATAATAATAATAATAATAATAATAATAAGGAAGGAGGCTGTCTCTAAGGGCAGTTACATTGAATATTATAGCTGTTCCAACGGCATTTGATTTATATAGAATCTTCTCAATTCTTCTTATTGTCTTTTTCTCATCAGCATGTAGCTGATATACCAGCTACATGCTGATGGGAAAAGACAGTAATAAGAATTGAGAAGATTCTATATAAATTAAATGCCGTTGGAACAGCTATAATTTTGGAAGACCATCTTTTAAATAAATTCGATTGAATAAGGTGGCAGAATTAAGCGAATTAATCTTATATATTATCTTTTCTATTTTTCTTATTACTCAATTCTCTGGCTCAGCTGGCCAATATTCATATTGGGAGAAATATAATAATAATAATAATAATAATAATAATAATAATAATAATAATAATAATAATAATAATAATAATATATATCCTTTAATTCAGCTCAGGGCCATATACATGGAATATTCAAAATACAGACAGTAACATACACAATCTAGATACGTGAGACAACGTGATAAAAAATGAATAATGATAATAATAATAAAGAAATATGGATAATTTTATTGTGCAACATATATTTTAAGGAATTCATTCTGTAGATACAGCTTAGATAAAAACTAATTTGTAGATTAAAAAAAACGTGGAACATACGTAATGAGACGCCCCCCTCACAACAACTTTTTTTAAGGTTAAAAAAAAAAAAAAAACAAAAAAAAAAAAAAAAAAAAAAACTTGAGTTTACGTGAATTAAGTGCACCGGTAGTCTAAGATGACGTAACAAATATTTGTTTTTCGACAAATACATCGATTTGTCGTTAAAAACAAGGTTACAAGATATCTAATTAATTCCTCACTCTCTCTCTCTCTCTCTCTAACTTAGGGCGTGTTACTGATTTTAGAGTCTCTCTCTATCTCTGTTTATCTGCCTTTCTGTCTATCCGACCGGGGGGTGGGGGGTTAGTGCCGTCAGTGGACCTCATGCGGTGCATTGTGGGCAATACTTTAGGTTCTTTGCAGCATCCCCTAATCGGCCCCCTAGCTGCAACCCTTTCGTTCCATTTACTGTACCTCCTCTCATATTCACTTTCTTCAATATCTTACTTTCCAGCCTCTCCTAACACTAGATTCATAGTGCAACTGCTTTGAGTTTTTCCTCCCGTTACACCTGAATGACCTCATAGGTTCCAGTGCTTGGCCTTTGACCTAAATTCTATATACAACTCAACTCCAATAGGAACATATCAAAGATGAAATATGATGCCTGAAAGTGGCTTGGCTTTCAAGTGTTATAATGTCCCCCCCAACCCCCCGCGAATATACACTCAGTTCCATCCATTAGCAAATGGAAAAGCTTTCGAGGTCAGAGCGTATTGGAAAATGGAACTATCCTAAGATATTATTGAATCATAAACAGCAAAAAGGAATCGCCTTTAATTTTAATGATTGCATTATATGTTGGTTTTCAGGTGACATTTAATCTCTTCCACTGGCAAAAGGTCCGTAAACGGTGTTTCGCGTTGAGTTAAAGATACGGGAATTTTAGGATATTTTTGGATTTATTTATTAGAATGAAAATGTAAAGAATAAATAATGTGAATGTTAAACAGTACAGAAGAATGATTTCTAATAAGGTATAGATTATTTATTTTAATTGTCGTTTGTGAAAGAAGGCTCTATTGGACTGTAGATTTCAGTATGTTTTAATTTGCGTTAAATTGGGAATATGTAAAATGTAAAAAAAATAAATAATGTGCATGTTTAACAGTACAGAGCAAATATTTCCAGTAAAATATAGAATATTTATTTTCATTTTCATTGGTGAAACAAAGCTATTTGATTGTAGATTTCAGTACGTCGTAATTTACGTTGACTTAGGAATGTAATGTTCACAACTTACGCGTTTGGGTAAAATCTTGCACGAGTCCAGACTAAGCTGGGGGGTCGGATCACCCCCTTGTTTTTACGAAAGATCCAGGTAACCTTCAGGTGTGTATAAAATGTCAAGCGACAATGGGGTTATTGTTTCTCTCTCTCTCTCTCTCTCTCTCTCTCTCTCTCTCTGACTCTTTTTGTTGATGCTTTTGTTTTTCTGGTTTTTGTTGTTCAGATGTGGCGATATTTGAGGATTTGTGTGTCATTGCGGAATAATAATAATAATAATAATAATAATGATATAATAAAATTGGTCGGGAAAGACGTCACTGAAGTCCTAATTTCTCCTCTGTGCGCTGGTTCGAGCCCACTAGAGGACGAAGTTATGATCAACTAAAAAAGATTCCCCTTCGGTCAACATATATGAAAATATATTAATTCCGTGGCAGAGCGAATTGCATGTATATATGAATCACGGTGATGTCATAAAAAATTCATATTATATATATATATATATATATATATATATATATAAATATATATATATATATATATATATATTCAGTTGTATTCCACATAGGAAAATGAAAAAAGGTATCTCAGAAAATGCCCTATGTGGAATACAACTGAATTACTATATCTTCGTGCCTAAGAAGATTACCAGTACTTTATATATATATATATATATATATATAATATATATATATATATATATATATATATATATAAGGTATACATTCATTACTCAGTATATTAAGACTAAAAACGTATATCAAAGGACATTTGTTGCTTAAACCATGTACATGAATCACTGTGATGTGATAGTTATTCCTATATATATATAGATACATATATATTATATATATATATATATATATATTATATATATATATATTATTTATTAGAAAGGTACTCATTCATTACTCACCGTAATTATGACTAAAACGTATGACGTCATACACTAGACACGCCCGGCGCCTATATAGCTGCTCTTTCAGAAACAGGATACCTTCTCACGTGTTATCAGGTCTTTGAGGTAGCTTGTCTATATATAGCAATGTTCATGTAAGTCTGAGGGTTATCAGCGAGCTTTTCTTTTGTACGTCTTTACATGTGTAATACTGAGTGTAGTAATGCCCTTTATCTGGAAATTTCTGGTAATCTCTCTCTCTCTCTCTCTCTCTCTCTCTCTCTCTCTCTCTCTGTCCTGTGGTTATCTCCATACACACACACACACACACACACACACACATACACACATATATATATATATATATATATATATATATATAAATATATATATATATATATATATATATATATACTATATATACACACACATACACGGTTTTGCTGTATAAAAACTAAAATGGAAGATATCGCGATGATGGTACATTACCGCACCGTCATTGGCTCCGTGTAAATTATTCGACGCCAAAATTGTTACTTTGATCTGTAATACGCTTATTAAGCGTTTTTCATTTGATCTGCAATAAGCTCAAGCATTTCCATTTCCACCCGTGGTATATACCGTAGCTTGTTGTTGTTATTATTATTACTATTATTATTTTTTTTTTGCTTTATCAGAGTCCTCCAATTCGACTGGGTGGCATTTATAATGTGGGGTTCCGGGTTGCATCCTGCCTCCTTAGGAGTCCATCACTTTTCTTACTATGTGCGCCGTTTTTAGGATCACACTCTTTTGCATGAGTCCTGGAGCTACTTCAGCCTCTAGTTTTTCCAGATTCTTTTTCAGGGATATTGGGATCGTGCCTAGTGTTCCTATAATTATGGGTACAATCTCCACTGGCATATCCCATATCCTTCTTATTTCTATTTTCAGATCTTGATACTTATCCATTTTTTCCCTTTCTTTCTCTTCAACTCTGGTGTCCCATGGTATTGCGACATCAATGAGTGATACTTTCTTCTTGATTTTGTCTGTCTGCACGTATCACCCTATCTGTTCTGATACCATAGTCCCAGAGGATCTTTGCCTTGCCTAATCGTTTTCTATCACTCCTTCAGGTTGGTGCTAGTACCACTTATTACTGCAAGGTAGCTGATGTTTCTTGCACAGGCTCCAGTGGAGGGCTTTTGCTACTGAATCATGCCTCTTTTTGTACTGGTTCTGTGCAAGTGCCGGACATTCGCTTGCTATGTGGTTTATGGTTTCATTTTTCGTATTTTGCACTTCCTACATATGGGAGAGATGTTATTTCCACTATCGTTTCTTTGGATATATCTGGTTCTTAGGGCCTGATCTTGTGCCGCTGTTATCATTCCTTCAGTTTGCCTTCTTGAGCTCCTCCCCTCTGTACCATTGCCATGTGTCATCGCTGGCCAGTTCTTTAGTCTGTCTCATGTATTGTCCCGTGCATTGGTTTGTTGTTTTGCCATTCCTCTGTTCTGTTTTGTTCATTCCTTTTTCCTGTCTCTGTAATACTTTCTGGGTCTTCGGCTACTTTTATCAGTCCTTCTTCCCATGCACTCTTTAGCCACTCGTCTTCACTGGTTTTCAGGTATTGCCCCAGTGTTCTGTTCTCGATGTTGTCGCAGTCCTCCATGCTTAGTAGTCCTCTCCCTCCTTCATTTCGTGTTATGTATAGTCTGTCCGTATTTGCTCTTGGGTGTAGTGCTTTGTGTGTTGTCATATGTTTGTGTTTCCTAGTTGTCTGATCTATGTAGTGGAGTTCTGCCTTCGTCCATTCCACTATTCCTGCGCTGTATCTGATTACTGGCACTGCCCATGTGTTTATGGCTTTTGTCATATTTACGGCATTGAGTTTTGACTTGAGTATCGCCTTGAGTCTCTGCATATATTCTTTCCTGATCGTGTCCTTCATTTCTTGGTGTTTTATATCCCCTCCTTCCATTATTCCCAGGTATTTGTATCCCGTCTCATCTATGTGTTTGATGTTGCTCCCATCTGGTAGCTTTATCCCTTCAGTCCTTGTTACTTTGCCCTTTTGTATGTTGACTAAGGCGCATTTTTCTATTCCAAACTCCTTCCTGATGTCCCCCGATACAATCCTTACAGTCTGAATTAGGGTATCTATTTCCTTGATGCTCTTACCATACAGCTTGATGTCGTCCATGAACATCAGATGGTTGATTCTGTTTGCCTCTTTTCTTGAGTTGGTACCCGCATCCATCTTCTGCAGTACTTTTGTCATGGGAATCATGGCTACTACGAAGAGTAGTGGGACAGTGAGGGTCGCCCTGGAAGATCCCTCTCCTGATATTAACCCTCTGCTAGTTCTTAATTCCGAGAGCTTGTAAGTTAATTGTATTCCAGTTGCGCATTGTATTTTTTGAAGGAAGCTGATTGGTGGTGGGTTTTTCCTCTGCCCCATATATTTTCAGGCATTCTATTAGCCATGTGTGTGGTATCATGTCGAAGGCTTTCTTATAGTCATCCATCCATGCATTACATTTTGTCTATCAGGAGCTGGTCTTTTGTGCCCCTACACTTCCTTCTGCAGCCTTTCTGTTGGTGGGGGATGGTGTTTGTATCCTCTAGGTAGTTGTATAGCCATTATAATTATTATTATTATATTATTATTTTTTTTATTTTTTTTTTTTTTTTACTCTATCACAGTCCTCCTCCAATTCGACTGGTGGTATTTATAGTGTGGGGTTCCGGGTTTGCATCCGCCTCCTTAGGAGTCCCCATCACTTTTCTTACTATGTGGTGCCGTTTCTAGATCACACTCTTCTGCATGAGTCCCTGGGTGGAGCTACTTCAGCCTCTAGTTTTTTCTAGATTCTTCCTTTTCACGGATCTTGGGATCGTACCTAGTGCTCCTATGATTATGGGTACGATTTCCACTGGCATATCCCATATCCTTCTTATTTCTATTTTCAGATCTTGATAACTTATTCCATTTTTTCCCTTCCCTCTTTCCTTTTCTTCAACTCTGGTGTCCCATGGTATTGCGACATCAATGAGTGATACTTTCTTCTTGACTTTGTCAATCAACGTCACGTCTGGTCTGTCTGCACGTATCACCCTATCCGTTCTGATACCATAGTCCCAGAGGATCTTTGCCTGATCGTTTTCTATCACTCCCTCAGGTTGGTGCTCGTACCACTTATTACTGCAGAATCAAGCCTTGTAAAGCACAGAAAAAAAAAGTCGAATCCCACTTATGCAACAATAACAAAACTGAACCGTTGTTGCATGTTGTTGCGCAATACGAAAACAATGAACAGTGCAACAAGCACAATGGAGGTGAAGTAACCTTTATCAGCTGTTAATTAAGCATTTTTTTTATATATTTATTCCGGGAGATAAGATATCGGTCCTTTATCTGTCCCGACACCATGTGATTGTTTTTGGCAGTTTGATGAAAAGGCATTATGATGAGTATGATGATGGTACCGTTCAAGTGAAAGCTCCGTACCGCCACATAAACCGGGTGCACAAATATCATTGTCATCATGATGGCAGTTATAAGTTCTGTGAATGAATCTCTCTCTCTCTCTCTCTCTCTCTCTCTCTCTCTCTGTATTGATACATAAATACATGTGTGTCATTATACAACTTAGTAGGTACAACTATATATATGTGCATATATATATGTATATGTATGTTTATATAAATATAGATATACACATTATATATATATAATATATATATATATATATATATATATACATACATACATACATATACATACACACACACACACACATATATATACTATATATATATATATATATATATATATATATATATATATATATATATATATATATATATATATAGATATATATATAATGATTTATTTATGTACACATGTTGAAGAGAAAAAAACTGCGCAGTAACTGAAACTCCCAAATTGATATTTTCAGAAAAAAAAAATCGTACTGAACGCAGCGTCGTAAACATCGATCAGATAATGAACACGGCCTGACTGCGGATTAATTCAATTATCATGGAAAAAACCACATTTTTTTTAAAGGCCATCTTTAAGCGTAGCGTTACCTCTCATTTTTGCACCAATTTATAATAATATAATATAATATTTTTCTATGCTGGATAAAAACTCAAAATGTCTCAATTATATTCGGTGATATAGAGGGTGTCCATAAAGTCCCAGTACCATTACAGGAAATAAATACTTGTAATGGTACTGGGATTTTATGGACACCCTGTATTACAACCTATGAGGCCGAGTGACACATTTTCGCTTACTCGGGAAGTAAGCCTGCAAACTATTGTTTTTGTTGTTGTTGTGTTGGGGGGGAGGGATAGGAAAGCATAAAAATGCCTTAGAAAAGTGTTTCACTCCGAGTTTAAGATACAGGAATCCTAGGATAGGATATTTACGATGTATTTATCAGAATGAATTTGTAAAAAAAAATTAATAATTTCCAGCCAACATTATTAACACACTGTCTCGTAGTGAGGAGGCGAATAAACTGAAAATTAATGATTAAGGAAATAATCGAAATTAGCCAGAACTAACGAACTGGATAAACGACATCTTCTTGAAACAACAATATTATCGACTACATCCTTTCATGTCCTTTCTTTCGAAAGAGAAAGCTTAATGCAGTAAATTCAGGAGAAAGCTATATGTAAATTCGCTTTGCTTTCAACGGATTGGCTCCACTTACGAGAATGAAGCCAGCAGGAGCCTCCCTTTGAATAGTGTGGTATTTGGTGTCAGCTTGGCACCTCTGCATTGAGTGGAATATTGAGTTGAGGCCAAAGGTCACAGCGCTGGGACCTACGAGGTCATGAGAGTGGGTAGGTTTGGGTGGCATAGGATAGCGAGAAGGGTAGACAGATAATATGAATAGAGGTACAGTAAAAGGAATGAAAGGGGTTGCAACTGTATAGGTGCAGAAGGGACGCTGCAGAGAACCTTTGGTCATTCCCTACGGTGTACCCCGTGGGGTGCACTGAAGGCATTCCCCCCCCCCCAAGGGGGTACCAGAAGATTCAGAAGACCCACACCTTTTTTGTACTGTTATTTGGGTAAATGCCAGTACAGAAAAGACACCTTTTCTTTACTGTCATTTGGGTAAATACCAGTACAGAAAAGACACCCTTTTTTGTACTGTCATTTCGGTAAACGCCAGTACAGAAAAGACACATTTGTTTATACTGTCATTTGGGTAAATGCCATTACAGAAAGACAGTAATTCGTTATTACCGAACTACATCATTGCAGTTCTGTTTGGGATGCAGTT
The DNA here is from genome assembly GCF_015104395.2 of Macrobrachium nipponense. Lineage (NCBI taxonomy): Eukaryota > Metazoa > Arthropoda > Malacostraca > Decapoda > Palaemonidae > Macrobrachium > Macrobrachium nipponense. The sequence continues at coordinate 52,200,255 of NC_061090.1, read as the reverse complement.
TTTGAGACAGTAAGCACTTTTCAGAATTTACAGTAAACTTTTACCGTCTGATTGAACTAGAAAAGAATTAGTTTTATTGTTTGGATAAGCCCTTTGGATAGATTCTACATAACTAACCAGTGGAAGGAAAGAGAATAATGTGGAAAATAGAGAAGGCTCTGAAATAGATGACTGCAGAAGAGACTATCTTTCAGTTAATGATAATAATGATGATAAAAGAAACCTAGAAAAACTAGTAGATGCCGAAATAGCTCCAGGACTCACGCAGAAGTGTTTGCCCATAGAAACAGCACATAGTGAGAAAAGTGATGGATTCCTAAGGAGGCAGAATGCAACGGAACCCCCCCCCCCCCCCCCCCCCCCCCCCCCTACACACTATAAAAACCAGTCGAATAGGATGACTGTCGTAAAAAACTAATAATAATAGTAATAATAATAATGAACTAAGAACCTTGTAATGAGGTTATAATATTGACAATTTAAAGCCACAGTAGTGTAGAAAATATATATATATATGTACAAGGACTAGGAGAGAGACTCCTAGTCATTTTTAACCTTGTACAAAAATATATATTATTAACGCTACTGTGGCTTTTAATTGTCAATAAAATAATAATAATAATAATAATAAAATAATAATAGAATAATAATAATAATAATAATAATAATAATAATGATAATAATAAAAATAATAGTGGGAAAGTAAATCCACAGTAGTATGCCTGTTTAATTTTGTTATTTAGAATATGTGCAGCAAAAAGCTTTCGATGACCTGCACGGTTCTGCTCCTGAATCTCATGTAATTATGAGTTTTCCTTGAATAATGATAATAACATTACTAATAATAGCACTTTTACGGGAAAAATTTTCCTTCTCGGTTACAGCGAAAGCGAGAATACTCACCAATTAGTATCCTGACGAAGAACCTGTCGAGAATATCCTTATCCATAAGAGGGTAGTATAATAATATAACGACCACTGACAGAAGGGCTCAGGAGGAACCACTTTTTTAACGCCGCGACGGATCGGAAACGACGAAGGCCTCCTCAATGGGATCGGTAGAGAGAGAGAGACACTCAAGCGTGAATATTTTCTCTGTGTATATTTATCGAACTGCCTGGGAGCGTTGTTCGTGTTGACTGCTCGAAATACCACTGTCAACTGACGCCGATTGCAACACCGGCTTTTATTTAAAAGCAATCGAACTCCTGACTGACATTGGAGATAAAAGCGAAAAAGGGAAGGATAGAAAAAAAAAAGAAGATCGCCGGCGTTGCACAGCCTTGAGGCTCTTTCCGGGGAAGGGGGGGGGGGGAGTCAGTTGCTGCTGGGATGCAGGGTTAGGGAAGGGGTGTCTATTGAGAAGTGAGAGGGGCGGAGGGCGTCGATGTCCCAACGCAAAAATTGATTGCCATGTCATTGCACTATCTGACAACGGCGCCAGATGCCTGTCTTTTTTTTTTTTATCCGAATTCGAGTGGTAGAGTCCTACGAGCTGACGGAGACACTGCCACGCCACCCCACCGACGGGCTTGCCCCTCCCTCTGGAGACG
>NC_061090.1:52176202-52193702 GCF_015104395.2 Macrobrachium nipponense | reverse complement strand
GTAAAAACATAAAGTTTCAGTCATATCATTCTTTGGCGGTACATGCAGTTACAAAACACGTTCATTCAGCCCCTCTAAGATGATTTTCCGAATCACTTTCAGTAGTAGCAGGTTTGTTGGAAAATGAGTTTCATTCATGAAAATCTCTCGTGTAGTACATTTGAGTGCGTCTCGTTCCTAGTAGTACATAGTCATTCATATACTGTCTGGAGTAAACTTGTTGACAGATGTTTCATTCATGCTGCAGGTGGTAAATTTATATTGTCAATATGCATCCTTTTTGTACGGTGTCGATGTCAAGTGTTCCAGCTTGCATGTCTTTTCGATTCTAAAAATGCATAGGTGCATTTTTGTAAGCATTTTTATGTACCTCTGTTGGACCATATTCAGAAGCTTGTAATTTGAATATGTTTTGGTCAATAAACCTCTATCTCTATTTATCTCTGCCTCTGCCAGAGGTTTTTCTCTTTTAGATCAAATGGTTCGTGTTGGTAGGTTTCCTTATCTTAACATTAACAGTTATGACTCGGACCATCTATCTATCTATCTATCTCTGCTTCTGGCAGAGATTTTTCTCTTTTAGATCAAATGGTTCGTGGTGGTAGGATTTTATTTCCTAATAGTAGCAGTTGTTAATAATAAATAATAATAATAATAATAATGATAATAATAATTGTAAATGCACTTTCATTCATATCGCCGCAAAAAGTAAATTAAAAAGAAAAAGGTTCATTCATTCTCTTCGTTTTCATGTGAAGTGAAGAGACGGAAGAAGAGAGAGAGAGAGAGAGAGAGAGAGAGAGAGAGAGAGAGAGAGAGAGAGAGAGAGAGAGAGAATAGTACTGCGCCAGACTCCTCCCGGATTTTCCGACTGAGTGAACACGTCCTTAACTTTGACCGGCTAAAACAATAGGCTTGATATCAAACTTTTTTTTTTTCAGTAGCTGGAACGATAACAACAAACGAATAGACACCGGAGCCCCACGTAACTTATAATAAGTTCACGGGCACTAAATCCACGGCGTCGTTCGTTGCTTCAAACTCATAATAAACAAACAAGTTGCCTAACAATACAATTTTCTGTTAATTAGACGAGTTCGCGGATGCCAGTCTATAGTCGGATATTCTCAGACGAGGTTACGAAAACACCCATATATACTTCCGCGCACGCCCTTGCAGAACTCCGTGTGCACCTGCGTCCACGCATACGGCGCACACACACACACACTCACTCACACATTCATATATATATATATATACATATAGATACATACATAATATATATATATATATATATATATATTATATATAATAATATATATATTAATATCATATTAATACCAGTGAAAAAATATATTTATACATACACACGCACACTTACATACATACATGTATATATATATATATATATATATATATATATATATATATATATATATTATATATGTATGTATGTATGAGTGTATGTATACATATATTTTCTTCACTGGAATTACTGCAAATATCATATATAACATTTTTTTCCTGTGATTAAAAGGTTTCATTTTTCTTGTATTACACACTGCCATATTTAAATCTATTCTTATGATTTTTACTATGATTTGGGAAATTCTTTGATCGTATTTAAAAAAACACACACACACTTTCTATTCCCGTGTCTTGCTGCTCTCCTTATTGGGACCCATGGTCTCTCAACTAGAGCTGCAGTTAGAATAATAATAATAATAATAATAATAATAATGAAATGGACAAGAGAAGAAAATAAGGAAATATGGAGATGCTACATCAGAAGCAGCCCGGCGGAGAGAGGGTATAGAAGAAGGTTGGTCAACATCTGGAATGAGAGGAATAACACCCCCCAAACAGAGCAGAGGCTGGCAGACAAAGTAAGGAACATAAAGAAACAAAAAGAACTGGCTCCCCCCAACAGAAAGAGAAGAACTGGAAAGGGAAATGTCACACGACAACGAATTACACGAAGACGAACTGAGAGACGACTTCACAGAAGACGACAGGGATGATGAGGTATCAAACACGACACACGAAGAAACACCGACGAAGTAACAGAGAGGACGGAATGGGTAGAAAAGATTAGACAATGGATGGAGCCAGATACAGAGAGAACAAATATCCCCTCCATGAAAGCCTACAACACCAAGAAATTAAGGGAGAAAACAAGTGAGGTCAATGAAATAATGGGCATAATACACACCACCAGTATCACAGAAACAAATAACTTGGCATATGCAGGAGCAAGATTAGTAGCAGAACTGATGGGGATTCGAACACCAACACCACCAGCACAACCAACCCAACAGAAACCAAAACAGCAACCTCCTTGGAAAAGGCGCCTGGAAAAGCAAATCATGGTGATGAGATCAGAAAAAATGCCAAGAAGCAAGAAAACAAGGGAGGAACTCAACGAGAAATACAAAGTACAAGAGAGGGGACTAAACAACACAATAGAAGATGTAAAACAGAGGCTTAAGGCCAAAGCACATAAGATCCAACGGTACATGAACAGGAATAAGGGATACCAACAGAACAAACTATTCGGAACCAACCAGAAAAGACTATACAGCCAACTAAGAGGGGAAGACAACCACCCAGAAATTCCTGAAGCCGAACCAAGTAAGAGACTCTGGGGAAACATATGGAGCGATCCGGTATCACACAACAAACATGCAACATGGCTCAGGAAGTCAAGGAAGAAGAAACAGGGAGAATAAAACAAAGATTCACAGAGATCACGACAGACACAGTAAGACACCAACTAAAGAAAATGCCAAACTGGAAAGCCTCAGGTCCCGATGAAGTCCATGGATACTGGCTCAAAAACTTCAAGGCCCTACACCCACGAATAGCAGAACAACTCCAGCATTGTATCTCAAATCACCATGCACCCAAATGGATGACCACAGGAAGAACATCCTTAGTACAAAAAGACAAGAGTAAGGGAAATATAGCCAGTAACTACAGGCCTATCACCTGCCTACCAATAATGTGGAAGTTACTAACAGGTATCATCAGTGAAAGGCTATACAACTACCTAGAGGAGACAAACACCATCCCCCACCAACAGAAAGGCGGCAGAAGGAAGTGTAGGGGCACAAAAGACCAGCTCCTGATAGACAAAATGGTAATGAAGAACAGTAGGAGAAGGAAAACCAACCTAAGCATGGCATGGATAGACTATAAGAAAGCCTTCGACATGATACCACACATGGCTAATAGAATGCCTGAAAATATATGGGGCAGAGGAAAACACCATCAGCTTCCTCAAAAATACAATGCGCAACTGGAATACAATACTTACAAGCTCTGGAATAAGACTAGCAGAGGTTAATATCAGGAGAGGGATCTTCCAGGGCGACTCACTGTCCCCACTACTCTTCGTAGTAGCCATGATTCCCATGACAAAAGTACTGCAGAAGATGGATGCCGGGTACCAACTCAAGAAAAGAGGAAACAGAATCAACCATCTGATGTTCATGGACGACATCAAGCTGTATGGTAAGAGCATCAAGGAAATAGATACCCTAATCCAGACTGTAAGGATTGTATCTGGGGACATCAGGATGGAGTTTGGAATAGAAAAATGCTCCTTAGTCAACATACAAAAAGGTAAAGTAACGAGAACTGAAGGGATAAAGCTACCAGATGGGAGCAGCATCAAACACATAGATGAGACAGGATACAAATACCTGGAAATAATGGAAGGAGGGGATATAAAACACCAAGAGATGAAGGACACGATCAGGAAAGAATATATGCAGAGACTCAAGGCGATACTCAAGTCAAAACTCAACGCCGGAAATATGATAAAAGCCATAAACACATGCGCAGTGCCAGTAATCAGATACAGCGCAGGAATAGTGGAATGGACGAAGGCAGAACTCCCCAGCATAGATCAGAAAACCAGGAAACATATGACAATACACAAAGCACTACACCCAAGAGCAAATACGGACAGACTATACATAACACGAAAGGAAGGAGGGAGAGGACTACTAAGTATAGAGGACTGCGTCAACATCGAGAACAGAGCATTGGGGCAATATCTGAAAACCAGTGAAGACGAGGTGGCTAAAGAGTGCATGGGAAGAAGGACTAATAAAAGTAGACGAAGATCCAGAAATATACAGAGACAGGAGAATGACAGACAGAACAGAGGACTGGCACAACAAACCAATGCACAGACAATACATGAGACAGACTAAAGAACTAGCCAGCGATGACACATGGCAATGGCTACAGAGGGGAGAGCTAAAGAAGGAAACTGAAGGAATGATAACAGCGGCACAAGATCAGGCCCTAAGAACCAGATATGTTCAAAGAACGATAGACGGAAATAACATCTCTCCCATATGTAGGAAGTGCAATACGAAAAATGAAACCATAAACCACATAGCAAGCGAATTCACAGCACTTGCACAGAACCAGTACAAAAAGAGGCATGATTCAGTGGCAAAAGCCCTCCACTGGAGCCTTTGCAAGAAACATCAGCTACCTTGCAGTAATAAGTGGTACGAGCACCAACCTGAGGGAGTGATAGAAAACGATCAGGCAAAGATCCTCTGGGACTATGATATCAGAACGGCTAGGGTGATAAGTGCAAACAGACCAGACGTGACGTTGATTGACAAAGTCAAGAAGAAAGTAGCACTCATTGATGTCGCAATACCATGGGACACCAGAGTTGAAGAGAAAGAGAGGGAGAAAAGGGATAAGTATCAAGATCTGAAAATAGAAATAAGAAGGATTATGGAAATCGTACCCATAATCATAGGAGCACTAGGCACGATCCCAAGATCCCTGAAAAGGAATCTAGAAAAACTAGAGGCTGAAGTAGCTCCAGGACTCATGCAGAAGAGTGTGATCCTAGAAACGGCACGCATAGTAAGAAAAGTGATGGACTCCTAAGGAGGCAGGAGCTAACACGGAACCCCACACTATAAATAACCACCCAGTCAAATGGAGGACGTGATAGAGCAAAAAAAAAAAAATAAAAAAAAAATAAAAAAAATAATAATAATAATAATAATAATGCACTGTAGGCATTACTCCTTCGGCCCTTAGCTGCATCCCTTCTCGTTCTTTTGACTGTACCTCCTTTCATATTCTCTTTCTTCCATCTTGACTTTCCTCAACCCTCTCGTAGTGCAACTGCTTTGAAGTCTTCCTCCTGTTACACCTTTCAAACTTTTCACTTTCGATATCCCTATGAGCGATAAATGACCTCATAGGTCCCATTGATTGACCTTTGGCCTCAACTCTATATTCAGTTCAGTTCAAGTCAGTAATGATAATAAAAAACTATTAAGGGAAACTTGAGACTGTGTGTGTTTGTTAGAGAGAGAGAGAAGAGAAGGTTGAAAGTGAATGTTTGTTTGTTTGTTAAACAATTGAGTGACGTTTGAACTGGATGAAGGTCAGGATGGGTGAAGGGAATTGGAAAGAGGCTGAAAGGTCAAGTCTTGCCTAGGCTGTGAGATGGGGGTTGTCCAACCCCCCCCCCCCCCACAATCTTTCCCAACCCACGTACCCTACCTGGCGCCCTCGGAATTCTCAGCTAGATTTGGGCAAAGGACCCTCTCAACAATCCTCAAGTAGATTTGAGCAAAGGACCCCACAATCCTCAGCTAGATTTGGACAGAGACCCCCCACAATGCCTCAGCTAGATTTCAGCAAAGGACCCGACAATTCTCAGCTAGATTTTAGCAGAGGACCCCACAATCCTCAGCTAGATTTGAACAAAGACCCCCCACAATCCTCAACTAGATTTGAGCAAAGGACCCCATAATAGCAAAGACACCCCCCCCCCTCCTCAATTCTCAGCTAGATTTTAGCAAAGACCGCTCCACAATCCTGAGGTAGATTTGAGGAAAGACTCCCCCCAACAATCCTCAGATAGATTTGAGCAAAGACACTCATAAATGCAACGAAAAACTACTGAAACTGAAGGAAGTAACTCAGAAAAAAAAAAAGTTATGACGACAAAATTTTGTAAGACTGTCCTTATGCAGTTTATTTAGAATAACGATAAAAAAAACGGTATTCTGCCTTACGGATTTCCTGCGATGACAGGAAAATCAGCGTAAAAATAAGAGTAATTTCAGTACTCTCTCTCTCTCTCTCTCTCTCTCTCTCTCTCTCTCTCTCTCTCTCTCTCTCTCTCTCTCTCTGCGAATAAGAATCTCTCTTCTATTAGAGTAGCATTATTTGCTGAATCGTGCTGATATCGGAAGTGTCTTTCCAGACTGGGTGAGAACCCAAGAGTCAAGAACGCCAAGTCCTCCTGTACTAACATAAAGAGAGGGGAATGGAAGGTTGGAAGGTTGGGGGGGGAGTTCATGCATACAGTTTATTACTGCGCATATAGGCGGAATATACTTTAAAAAACGCAACGAGTGTTTGCCCATCCTCTTGCCTGTCTAACGACGTGCAAACATTGCCTGTCTGTCTGTCTGTGTTCAGCTCCTTCCCTGGGCCATCCCTTTTTGACTTCCTTCTTCCGCCTCCCTTACCTGTCATCCACAAACAGGTGTGGTGAAACATGTGATATTTGTGTTTGCGTATATCAAGAAAGGTCCTTAAGTAGTGTCCATTATCCTTAACAATGTTGAGACATTTTTCAAATAGTTTTTCATGTAGTCTTTTTACGTAACTCCTACGGAGAGGAATGCATTCATGCAATAATGGCCATCATATCTAAACATTTTATGTAAACCTGGCATATAGCGAGTATAGTACTTTTTGTAAGAAATGCTGGGTACATAGACTAACTTTGATTCTAACTATGGAATACCAGAAGCAACTCAGTTCTTGCATTAATGCCCATCATATCAAGACATTTAAACATGGTATAAAGGGAGTAATGCTTTTTTTAAGGAATGCTGGGTACATACGTAGACTAACCTTGATTCTACTCATGGAATATCTTTGTTATTTTAACGGAGTAACGGGAGCAGCTCCCCCAATCAAACAAATATTGAAAATTTAAAAAGAATAGAAATTTCACAAAGCCCTTATATAGAAATGAGATTCGTTGGAGGCAGATCTTTTTAAGAAATGGGATGTAAACAGACCTCAGTCCTGATCATAAAACCATTATTGAGAAATGCTGTTCGTTGAAGGCAGATCTTTTTAAGAAATGGGATGTAAACAGACTCGATCATGATCATAAAACCATTATTGAGAAATGCAATTCGTTGGAGGCAGATCTTTGTAAGAAATGCGATGTAAACAGACCTCGATCCTGATATTAAAACCATTATTGAGAAATGCAATTCGTTGGAGGCAGATCTTTGTAAGAAATGCGATGTAAACAGACGTCGATCCTGATATTAAAACCTTTATTGAGAAATATGATTCACTGGCGGCAGATCTTATTAAGAAATGCGATGTAAACAGACCTCGAGCCTGATATTAAAACCTTTATTGAGAAATATGGTTCACTGGCGGCAGATCTTAATAAGAAATGCAATGTAAACAGACCTCGATCCTTATCCTAAAACCCTTATTGAGGAATGCGATTCGTTGGCGGCAGATCTTTTTTAAGAAATGCTATGTAAACAGACCTCGATCCTGATCCTGAAACCATTTTTGAGAAATGCAATTCGCTGGAGGTAGATCTTTTTAAGAAATGCGATGTAAACAGACCTCGATCCTGATCATAAAACTATTATTGAGAAATGCTATTCGTTGGAGGCAGATCTTATTAAGAAATGCAATGTAAACAGACCTGATCCCAACAGTGAAATATGGCTCTTATCTCGCTGGTATTGGCAAGGACTCGTTCATTCAAATTCCCTGAGAGTCGGATCACCTCGCGTAACCCTTATGGGGGAAAAGCGGCACACAGGAAATGATCCCTTTTGAGGACTCCTGCAGCGTCACCTTCCGAGGATTGCAACGTCATGGCCGGTCGGTGATGAAATGCAATCTTTGCAGACGATTTTGGGACGAATGTTTACGCTCAGTCAATGAAATTCCTTGGCGGATCAAGATGAAGATAAATGAGAGAGGAGTTTTTCTTGCGTAATAGCTCACTCGATGTTTATATTGCATTGTTCGCTTGGCTAGAGTTTTATTACTGTTTTTATGATAACGTGCGAGATTATACTACTACTAGTGCTATTATTTATGATAATGATGGTGATACTACTGATAATATTACTGACACGTAATATTACTTGTATCATTTTTCATTCAGGTTTTAATTCCTTTTATTTCTTGTCTGAAGTACTTCCGTGTTTTTCTTCTTTCTGTTGCCTTTACTTAAGTCTTTTTCTCCTTCATTCCTTCAACTTTTTTTTTTTTTTTATCTAGGTTTCACTTCGTTCTTTTCTTCGTTTTTCTTCGTTTTCTAAATCTCCCTGCACTGCTGATTCTATTCCTTTTATCATTAACTCTTCCCATGTATTTATTCCGCCACGCCCCCCTCATCCTTTTCTCATTGTTAGTATTATCTTAATTGTTTTTTCCTTTTATCACTTTCATCCTTTGATTCTCTGACATTATTTTTCCCTTCCACTCTTCCCCTTCTTTCCCTTGAATCGCATCTTCCAATTTACCTTCTAACACATCTTTATTGGTGTTTATTATTCTTTGAACTTCTCCTTGTTCATTTCCATTAATTTTGTTTCCGTATTTAGTTTTTTTTTTTTTACATTTCTTTTATGTGACATCTTTATTAACCTTTTTTCCCTTTAAGTCTTGGTTCTCGTTGTTGTTTTAACCTTTCTTTGAATTATAGTCCTTCATTTCTTTGGAAATTATCATTACAATGTTATTCATTATAATGTAAAATATGGACTGTATTATTATTTCCAAGAAAATCACAATATCTCGATAAACTGTTATTCTATAAAAATCCACAAGTATATACATAAATTGTAATAATATGCATATTGATAAAATTTACTTACATAATTGTGTGTGGATTTTTATTACGTAGCAGATTATTATTATTGTTGTTGTTTTTGTTCTTGGTTAATGACAGTAGGTACCAACAGAGTTGCAGTTATCTTTTTCAGTTTATGATACATTTTTCTGTTTGCATAAATATACCTTGATTGTGTGTGTGTGTAATATATATATATATATATATATATATATATATATATATATATATATATATATATATATATATATATATTATATGTGTGGCTAGCTAGATATATTTGTGCATGTATAATTTGAATATATATATATATATATATATATATATATATATATATATATATATATATATATATATTTACAAAATCAACCAAAAGCTCTTTTCCCGTTGGAAGGTTCCACTATCGATATTACACACATGTTTCTGAACATGAAGTATACTCATACGTACGCTAGAATATCTTGCATTTGGCAAAAAGAGATGTGCGAAAATTTAAATTCGAGAGAGAGAGATAAATTTATAGCTATTCATGCTCGCACTTTGCAGAAAAACCAATGGCGTTTGTAAACAATGATTCCACAATGAGGTCATTTAGATAATTTAGGTTGATAATTTTGGTATCTCAGTGAAGTGGGACTGCGGTACAGATTATAACCAAAGTTATAACCGCAGTCAACAACAACAACAACAATATTATTATTTTTAATGAAAAAGAAGAGGAGGACTTCACAAACCGAAACAGCAGTCGTTTTCAATTGCTCTGCCTCAAATGAGGGACTCCTTCCAAATAATAATAATAACTGACTATTTTACTTAAGAGTGATCCAAGTCACTCTAACAACAATGTTATTATTATTATTATTATTATTATTATTATTATTATTATTATTATTATTATTATTATTATTAAGAAGAAGAAAAGGACTCTACTAGCTAAAATGCCCCTTAAACAGCACTTGTTTTCAATATTACTGCCCCAAATATAATAATAATAATAATAATAATAATAATAATAATAAAATAAGACTATTTTATTTAAGATTAATCCAAATCATTCTTCCGACCTGCTGAAGCAGCAGTTGTTTTCAATAAAACTGCCTCAAATGAGGGACTTCCTTCCAAATAATAATAATGATAATAATAATATTATTAGTAATAACTGGCTATTTTATGTAAGAGAAATCCTAATCGCTTTTCCGACCTGCTGGCCTCCTCTTTTTTTTTTTTTTTTTTTTTTTTTTTTTTTTTTTTTTTTTTTTGAGGAACCATATAACCTGAATGTAACTTTTTATAGTCATCGTTGACATTTCGCTGACATTCAGGATATACATATATATATATATATATATATAATATATATATATATATATATATATCTTGGGGATACAATCCACAATAATGTAAAATCCTTCAGTAGTTTTATAAAATATATATTTCTTGTACAGAAATACATCATTGTGGATTGTATCCCCATTTACTTAGAGGTACAACATAGTGCCTAGCTTCTGCATATATATATATATATATATATATATATATATATATATATATATATATATATATAATCTTAGTCTCTCGCTTTTGTTAACTTACCTTTATCTGAGTATCCAGCTTCCCGTTCTGGAACACCACCTCCTCAGTCAGTCCTCTGAACTAACAAAGTGCCACTGACGTATAATGCCGGAGGAAAGACACCGTCGTCTTTTATAAATACTTAGTGTCCGGGGCTCGAAAGGCGCCGTCGGAGTTTCGTCCAGGGACACTTCCACCAATCACGAAGCCAAATTTCCTTCCGCCTGGACCAATCACAGGTCTCCAACCTTGGCGTCTCCCAAGACGCTTTGGTCTATCCCGACGGTGCCCCAGTCTTCTTTTCAGTCTCCCTCTTCTTCTTCTTCTTCTTCTTCTTCTTCTTCTTCTAGTTTCCCATGTCGTGTTTGCATCGCGGTAAACGCTGCTTGTGTTTGTCTGTTTAGTCCCAGAAAAAAAAAAAAAAAAAAAGCCGACACTTCCACTTTCGTCAGTCAGGATGAAACTTAGTCTGTCAATTTTTTTCTTCTTGTTCCTCCGTTAATGTTCCGTTAAGACTTTCCGTAAGGAATGTAAATATTGCCACGGACATCACAGTTTGTTTGTTTATTGAAGCATCGTCGCCTTCCGCCTTTCACCCGGTTATTTTTGTTAACTCAAAACACCTGGAATTGTTTGGGTCGTCTCGTCATTTCTCCCGTCGCTTCTTCGGGGAGTGTTTACATATGGTTCCTGAAGATCGTGGAAGACGCACCACTTCCCTCCTCGCTTGGGGATGGTTTCCATAGAAGCTGAAAGGACACTGTGCCATATCAGATATTTCTGTGTCCTCCTCTCTCTCTTGTTACAAGTTTCAAATTCAGTCACTCAATAAGATTTTGGGTATTTCTCGATTTACAGCTCATACATTTATAAAAAAAAAAAAAAAAAAAAATCAGTAGTTTTCTTGAGAATGAAAGTAAAAAGTTATATGAGTACTTTATTAAATGAAAATGGTGATATTGTTGATTTGGGTACATATTTTATGAAGTTCTTCGTATTTATGAGTCATGTGCAGCTTTGTCTTCTGTTTTATGTTTTTCTTCAAATGAACTTTTCCTTTTTTTCAAGCATTATGTGTTGGGACTTGATGCTGGATAGTGAAGTGACTACGTTTTTTTCTCTGTAGTAGGTTCCTTTTTTTCGTTTTTTATTGTATTGTCTTATGGGTTTATGTGATTTGCGGGAAGTTGTATTTTGAATAGAAGAGATCACTGTCCACTTTGTTTATTTTTACTATGTCTCTTTGTAGACAAATTTGTACCAATAACTACATACATACACACATGTCACAGGTGCTGCAAAAGGCACTCGTGCGACACAATTTTTCACAAATGCTGCTTGTGCGACACAATTTTTCACAAGTGCTGCTCGTGCGACACAATTTTTCACAAATGTTGCTCGTGCGACACAATTTTTCACAAGTGCTGCTCGTGCGACACAATTTTCGCAAAGTTGCTCATGTGGCATAGGTGTTGCAAAAGGTGCGCTCGTGATGCAGGTACTGTGAAAGGTGCTCGTGTGACACAGGTTTTGCTAAAAATGCTCGTGCGACACACAGGAGAGGTGAAACATACACCCTGCCTATGTGAACTCTCGAGAGAGACTGAGAGTTTCCAGCCCTGTGATTGGCTTATCAACAGCCAGTCAGGAGCGTCGTAAGGGACTGGCCTAGACGTCGAATGTACGGTTGATGTGAACCTACTATAGTATTATTATTATTATTATTATTTTATTATTATTATTATTATTATTATTCTTTAAACGAAAACTACTTAGATGGCTATTTGTCTGTCCGTCAGCATTTTTTTCTGTCCACCCTCAGATCTTTAAAACTACTGAGGCTAGAGGGCTGCAAATTGGTATGTAGATCATCCACCCTCCAATCATCAAACGTAGCACATTGCAGCCCTCTAGCCTCAATAGTAGTTTTTATTTTATTTTATTTAAGGTTAAAGTGAGCCATGATCGTGCGTCTGGATAAAAAAGGATCAATGAAAAGATCACGAAAAAATACACACACACACACACACACAAAGGTCATTGAAAAGCAACAGATAGAAAAAGAAACTCCACTAATGTGGCACTAGAGTCTTAGCTTAATTACATCACACCCAAGCATTTAAGAATAGTTTTCACACCTATTTGCGTTCGAATGGAAGCTACAGTTAAAAGAAAAAGTGTCTCGGAGATCCAGACGTCTGGGATAGTTTTGCTTTCACCAGCTACAAGCAAAGTGTCACGTACTGGAGTCTTCGGTCCGCCCTTTGTCAAGCCTAAAAGAGGAATTGCTCACGATGGAAGCCTCACGTAGGCGCTTTTTCATGAGTATACCAGCCTTTCTTTCTTCTTCTTTTTTCCTTTAGTTTCTCAGTGGTAGTCTATGGTTGTGTGGTTCGGTGATCTATCAAATCGTCCCTAGTTTGACGAAATGGCCTTCCCTATTCTGAGAAAAGGTGCTTCCAAGGTTTTGATATTCAGAGCATATTATTACCTCATCTTTCGAGGAAATTTGGTTTGAAGATGTGATAACACTGGTTGGAAAACTCAAAAACCTAAAAAAAAAAAAAATGCGATACGCCAGTTCGTCAAAACAGGGATGAAATAAACAACACGATGATCGTGGGCGCAGAAATGTGAATATATATATATATATATATATATATATATATAATATATATATATATATATATATATATATATATATATATTATAATTTCGTTTCTATGCCGGATTGTGTAACAGATTACCTTTGGCTTCTTTGCTCATTGTTTTTTTTTTTTTTTAGAGATATGTCTCCTCTCCTTCCCACCCCCAAGGCAAGAACAACAACAACGGCTAAGTATTTTTGTAGGCTTACTCCCTGAGTAAGCAGAAAAGACGGCAGACCGGGCCAGCATCGAGAGATGGTGCCCACCTGTCAAAAGAGGGTAAAATTCCGATTCTTAATTACGTAATAGTTCGATTTAATTGCAAACACCTCTCGGTCTGCGGGCCATTACGACATTACCCAAACCTTGGGCCGGATACCAATGCAATAGGAAATCCGCACACATGTGGTGACCCGAATGACTTTACTCTACCCGAATTATCAACTTATGTAACGGATTCCAATTTCGTTATACCGGATATCGGATGAATTCCTTCCATTCGTAGATATATATATTTTATTTACTCTCTTTTCTTAACCTTTCAGACGTCTTGTTCTCCATACACTGGATTTTTTTTTAGTAATTAGAGACATTAACATTTGCCACTGTAAATACTCAGATAGCTTCAGATCCTAAGAGACAATTTATATTAACGATTTCGCTCGAGAAGGGAGAAGGGATCTCTAAACGGTCACAAGTGTTGATATTATCTTTCTTTCGTTGATTCAAGGTCCCTCTCGCCCGTTGATCTCTCTCTCTCTCTCTCAAATAGTCTAGTTAAACCCAATATGAATTCGTATTCGTATCTATCTCCCTCACACTCTCTCTCTCTCTCCCCTATGAGACAGGTACGCGGATGTGCCGACGAAAGTGGCAAGGACACCAACTTCCCTATACACTGGGACCCACCTGGCTAAATGGAAGTTTCTCATTGATAAGCCAGTCTTCTGCATTTAAATCAATTGTATATCTTCTTTTCCCCTGATCATTTACTCTCTCTCTCTCTATCTCTCTCTCTCTCTCTCTCCATTTTCGTCATAAGCGTTCAAGTATTAGGTAAATGTACTATGTGATAATCTCCCGACCCGAGCCAAAAAAAAGTTCTCTCTCTCTCTCTCTCTCTCTCTCTCTCTCATTTCATCTAATCTTCGTAACAAGCATTCAAGTATTAGGAAAAAGTACGTGACAATACCCCCGAGCAAAAAAAAAAAAAAAAAAGTTCTCTCATTTTAATTATCGATAACTTATCTCCTGCTGCGTGTTTTTTTTTTTTTTTTTTTTTACGATTTTTATCGTTGAAATCTCAGACACGATCAGTGTTTACATAGAGAGAGAGAGAGAGAGTTGGTAGTTGGTTCAATTGAACCCAGGTGTTTGGTATTTTATTCAGATTTTCTTCACAGATCCACTTAAAGCCCAAATTACAAGGTCGAATCTCTCTCTCTCTCTCTCTCTCTCTCTCTCTCTCTCTCTCTCTCTCTGTGGTTCAGTTATATAATTAATGTATAATTTTGTGTTTAATTTTCGTCTCATATATAGAATATATAAAGTGTAACTTATACACTAGTAATCTCAATGTATATATATATATATATATATATATATATATATATATATATATATATATATATATATACACGTATATATATGTGTGTGTGGGTGTGTGTGTGTGTATATTTAGTTTTGTATTTTACATTTATTTAGATTCTTAATTTATCTTTCATTCTATATATTTCTCCAATCTTTTTATTTGTAATATTTATTCTTTTCTCTTTTGCACATTTAGTTTCAATATTTACTGAAATTTGTGAAGTGTAGGCTTATATTATTGTAATATTTTATGAATCCATCATTGATAATACATTTTCGTTATTTAGATCTTGGCTTCAGTAACCAAAACCTTAACCTATCTTTTGCCGTTTTACGAATTCCCCCCCCCCCCCCCCCCACTCTCTCTCTCTCTCTCTCTCTCATTATTCTGGAAGCAAAAATGGGGTGGGCGCTCCCGTCTCTCCCTTCCTTATCGGGAGCGAATCCAATCAGGCGATTGCCACTAAATTAATGAAGAGGTGTCGATGGACTTATTTATATATATATATATATATATATATTATATATATATATATATATATATATATATATATATATATATATATATATATATATCTAAAGGCAAAATCCACAAAGGAAAATGAACAATGGAGGAACTGCTACGAGGCCTTCCGACTTATCTGCTTAGTAAAGGACCAAACAAGTCGAAAGGCCTCTCAGCAGATATATATATAGATATATATATATATATATATATATATATATATGTTCCAAAATTTTCGTGATTCAGTTATACATACATATATATATATATATATATATATATATATATATATATATATATATATATATATACGTATATGGACCTCTTGGTATAAATACCACCTTTTCTGTAATTTTTCTCATTCATTTACCTGAAGAGGGAGACAGCAATCTCTGAAATATAGTATTTTTCTCTTTATATTTTGGTGTGTTTATGGGCTCCTTTTATTAAATGGAATTCTGTTGTAACAACATTTTTACCAGTCATATATATATATATATATATGTGTGTATATATATAATCAGGGAGTAAGGGCGAACTTAGCGCACATCACATTCTCATCCATCAATATAAAATTAAAAGAGCTATATACAAGACTTTAATTTAAAAAGCGGACGAAGGAAACTGATAAAAACGAAATAGAAAATAAAATTGTTAAGAGCAGAAAACACACGTGAACAAAGACGCACTTAGAAACAAAATAGTAAAATTAAGAACACATACTTAAATAAAGACGACACACTTTAAAAAAATTGCTAATAATAAATTAATAAAACACTGAAGGTAAACCTACCACTACAGAGGATAAAGACGCACTAACAACAAAAAATACAAAAAAAATTTTTCGAGAGAAGCAAAGAGTTAGGAAAGATACAAGGGAACAGCGGTTGTTTGGCAGTTCAGAGAAGGAACTCGTTGTTTAATATTTAATGTTTGTATAACCAATGATCTTAAAATCTTCATAGATGATTTCGGTTTTGCATTTAATTGTATGGCTACGTATATTAGAGGATTCTGGATTAGTCAATCGACATCCGGTTCTATAACTTACCCCTCTATGGGAATCGGCCCTCACCCTGAGAAGCCGCCTGGTGGATCCAATATATTTTCCCAAATTACATTTAGGACAATTGTACTCTTAGACAACACCAGACGACATCAAAGGCGGTAGCCGATCCTTGAATCTGAAAAGAGAGCCAATACTTTTAGGGTTCTTGGATATTAATTTTAGATCGATAGCCCCAATGTATTTTTGGACGGTTTTCAAGAAATCCCTTCGAAATTTATCTTCATATAAGAAAGGAAATGTTGCATAGAATGGGAGTTTAGGAACGTCAAAACACTTTGGCCTATTGGAGAATTTTCTATTTAGAAGTTTTTTGAGAATCGTGTAAAAAAAAAGGATAGGGAAACAATTATTGGTAAAGTATTGTTGTAAGAAGACTTTTTCTTGGTGAAAGAGGTTCCAGTCCGATGTTAAAGATAAAGCACGATGTATAAGAGTGTAGACAAAGTTCAGTTTAAAATTGATAAAACAAAAGCTATAAAAATTAGACCCCAGACCAGTAAAAGTTTTCTTTCTGCATATAGATGTATTAAACTTGTCATTACCTTTAGTTACGAGTATATCTAGAAATGCTAGCTTGGAGTCGTGTTCTTTTTCTATTGTGAAAGTGATGTTATGATGATAGGAATTACAAAATTCTTGGAAGCGTTCAGCATCGTGGTCTTGTTTACACAGAATAAAAGTGTCATCAACATATCTAGCATAGAATAGGGGGCGATAGGCTAAAGGGCACTCATCGAGTATTCGCTCCTCCAGGGAGCACATGAAGATGTTGGCGAACGTAGGTCCGAGAGGAGAACCCATGGCCATGCCCCCTATTTGTCTGAAAAGCACACCATTAAAAATAAAAGCCGTGTCCAGCACGGCCAGTTCTAAAAACATCTTGAAAAGGGAGCGGCTAAAACTATGATACAATGAATCGGAGGTGGGAAAAAGTTTGTCCAAAATTATATCTATCGTTTCTCTAACCGGTATATTAGTGAATAACGACTCCACATCGAAGCTTGCCATGAAAAGGTCCGAATCTTGTGGAAGAATGCGCTGTTTAAACTGTTCAGAGTTAGATACAGTATACTTATTAGTGGTCAGGGGCTCCAATAGGGGAACAAGAAATTTAGCCAATTTGTAATTTGGAGTTCTAAAGGAGGCCAAGATAGGGCGAAGAGGGACGTTGGGTTTGTGGACTTTGGGTAGACCGTACAAAATTCCAAAAG
>NC_061090.1:52056202-52171202 GCF_015104395.2 Macrobrachium nipponense | reverse complement strand
TGGCAACTCGGTTAAAGGAACCGGTTAGTGGTTAATACTTGTAGGTTTCTTCTACTGTGACAACAATTAGTAAGCTTCCACCAATCAATATCTTGTTAGTAAGTTTTCAACAACTACTATCTTGTTAATGAGTTTTCATCAATTAACTTCTTGTTAGTGAGTCTTCATCGATTAATATCTTATTAGTAAGTTTTCATCAATCAACATCTAATGGATTGAACAAAGTAAGTGTATTAATTACCCCTTCAAAATTATAATCATTTCTGAAACGAATTCTCTTATCTTAAAATTTCTTAATATCTATCTTTAACCCTTCTTATTTATTCTTTTACTTCTAAGAATGTTCTTATGGAACGATTAAACTTAATATACGTCTTAAATTCTTATACTGCACATTGAATCGTTTCTTACACACCCAAATAATTCCCTTCAAGTCAAAATAAATTTGAAGTTAGTGCACATAACTCAAAAAAATTGCTACAAACCAACTAATTAAAGTAAGAATTGCAACAATAAAGGATTATTCCTAAGTCGACCGATGAAGGTAAACTTAGTCAAAACGAAATCAAATAAATACATGGGAATAATGGGATGAATTAATGGGTTTGTTCTTCTGTTTCACTGAAAAGTGGCTCTTCTATTTCTTAGGTTATATCTAGTTCCTTCTTCTGGAATTTCTTTTGACGTCTCTGTCATTTCGGAATCTTCAACTTCTTTGGTTCTCTTGACCTTGTCCTTGTTTATCCAAAATTCTTCTTCTTCTAATGATTCAGCATATGTGGAAGGCATTTGGTTATTCATTTTCTTAACCTTTATCTTCGTTTCTTGTACGTCTACGACCTTGTATGGTCCTGTGAATTTTGTGGCTAACTTATAATTAATACCACTTCTTACTTCCTTCTTAATATAGACTTCATCTCCTTTCTTGTAGTCTACAGGCCTTAATCCTTCTTGATGCTTCTCTATCATATTCTGCTGGGCTTCTTCTAGATTCTTGTGCAATTGCTTGTGTATTACTTTAAAGTTTCCGATTCTTATCTTCATGATATCTTCTGAGTAATTAGGCTGTACTGGCTGATTCAGCCATGCATAAGGTAATCTGGGTTCATATCCCATCAAAGCTTTTATGGGAGTTGCTCGAGTACTCGTATGATGCCTTGCATTCAATGATAATTGGACTAAAGGTAAATTGACGTCCCAGTCAGGATCCTGTCCTACTGTGTGACGTAATACGTCTAAAACCTTCCTGTTATTCCTTTCTACTAAGCCATTACTAGCTGGGTGATACGGCTGTATCGCTACCTTTTCTACCTTAAAGGCGTTACAAATTTCTTGAACTAACGAGTTGTTGAACTCGGTCCCATTATCAGAAATAATGAGCTGTGGGGCAGAATATCTGCAAAATATCTTATCGAAGAGAGCGGTTGCACAATCCTTGGCACTTTTACTAGTTAGTGGTACCAACTCTGTATATCTCGTGAGCGCGTCGATACATACTAGTATATTCTTATTCCCTTTACTCGTGTTATGAAGATTAGTGATAAGATCAATAGATACTCTTTCAAAGGTGAGTTCTGTGGGATAGGATATTTCCCTAGTGGTACTTCCTTGTCTGTTCTTCCCTTGTAGCTGTTGCATATATTGCAGCTTTTCACATAATTACTAACATCCTTGTGAATTCCCTTCCAATGGAAAGTTCTTTGGATTAATCTAATTGTCTCATCCCTTCCTGGGTGAGCTCTCATGTCATCGTCGTGCATTAGCTCAATGACCTTGTTTCTTAGACTCTTAGGTACTAATCTTTTGTGCAGTACACCTAGAAATTGACCAAATGGGTCATATTCGTGACACATCCAAATTAATACGCCATCTATGTCCGTTAATGCATCTGTGGGACATCCAACCTTCCTACCTAGTTCGGTTAATTCTTGTTGGCTGTGTTTTCTTTCGTTTTTAACGTATTTGAACAGTTCCCTTATATCTTCATCTCTTTCTTGTTCTTTTATGAAATTTTGCCGGGAAAGCTCCTCTGTATAATGCATGGTGAGTACATTTACGTCACTGCACATTGTTTCATTCTTTTCTTCTTCTTGACTTATCATATTTATACTATCATCTTGTGATACATATCTTGATAATGCATCTGCTACCTTATTCGTCTTCCCAGGGACATATTTCACCTCTATATCATAATCTTGGGCTGTCATGAACCAACGGGCTCTTCGTCCAGAAAAATTAGGGTTCTTTAGCATTTCTACTGCGGCTGAATGATCCGTGAACACGGTTATCTTGTAACCAAAAATGATATATCTGAAATGCTTTAAAGCGTCTATTATAGCTAGAGACTCGAGGTCTGTTACTGAGTAGTTCACTTCTGAGGGCTTTAATTTCCTACTGTAATAAGCTATGGCATTATACTTATTATCTTGTCTTTGCATTAAACATGCTCCTATACCAATGTGGCTTGCGTCCGTGGCTAAAAAGAATTCTTTGCCAAAGTCTGGGAAGCTAAGTACTGGGGGATGTGTTAATCTTTCTTTCAATTCATCGAATGCTTCTTGCTGCTTGTCTGTCCATATAAATGATACGTGTTCCTTTAAAAGTTCAGTTAGTGGTGCGGATATGACTGCAAAGTTCCCTACGAACTTGCGGTAAAAACCTGCTAAACCTAAAAATGACTTTACGTCCTTCTTGCACTGAGGTGTAGGATATTCCCTAATCGACTTAATCTTTGCGTCGTTTACTTCTACGCCCTTTTCACTTAGTGTATGCCCAAGGTAGTCTATTTTCCTTTTAAGGAAGTTACACTTCTTTAATTTAAGCTTCAGGTTGGCTTTTCTTAATCTCTTTAGGACTTCTCTGACTAAGTCTATATGTTCCTCTATAGTGTCTGTTGCTATTACCAAATCATCTATGTAACAGTGTACGTCTTTGCCTAGTAAATCGCCCAAAATTTTATCCATTAATCTTACAAAAGTTACCGGGCTTGACTTTAGACCAAAGGGCATTCTTACATACTGGTATCTGCCGTTACTAGTGGAAAAAGCAGTCAAAGGTTTACTTTCTTCGTCTAGAGGGATTTGCAAGAATCCCTGCAATAAATCTATAGTGGTGAAGTATCTCTTGGACCCTATAGTGGCGATAAGATCTCGCATTGACGGCATTGGATAAGGATCATTTTCAGTAATTTGGTTCAATTTTCTGAAATCCACAACTATTCTATAAGTTTTGTCCCTTTTAGGAACTAGCAAAAGTGGAAAGACCATGGGGATTTAGATGGTTCTATTATTCCTTGCCTATTCATTCTTTGTACTTCTCTTTCAATGATCTCCTTCTGGGAATGTGCTACTCTGTAGGCTGGTATGTAAATTGGCTTTGTGTTTGATGGAATGTCTATCTTGTGCGTTATTTCGCGTGTATTTCCCAAGGTGTCGCCGTCTAGAGCGACTATATCCTGATATTCGCACAGTAAGTCTATGAATTCTTCTCTAACATGGTTTTCCTTAATGTCCTTTAAATGAGATCCTATCTTAGCTCTTCTCAGTTTTATGTCCTGAGCATAATTTTCATTTCCTTTACGGATCGCGGCTACCGTTTCCCTTTCTACAACTCGGATAGGTATGGAGTATACTTCTGCTAGGCCTATCTCTGTACCTGGTGTTAATTTAACCTTTCCTCCTCTGTTATTCGTAATCTGTAACGCTATTTTGCTCTTTCTGACTTCATGTAAACTAGAAGAATAATGTATTCCGTTTACTTGCGACTTTTCAGTAAGCGTGAGAATTTCCTTTCCTTCAAAAATTGGATTTACTGTACATTCTACCCACGTACTTTCTCCTGGTTTAAGTCTTAATTCCCTTTCTAACTTTAAATAAGTGCATTGATTTGATTCTAAGAGGTTAATTATCTGTTGTGAACTCGTGATGCATTCTGGATATCTTCCCTCAGTCTTATCCTTCTTTAAGATACCTTTTAGTGTGGGATTCTCTGTAGTCTGGGTTCTTTTAATTAACTTGCATATTGGTATTCTAGAAATCTCACGACCGTTTTTAATCACTAGTTGTTCTCTAGGGGCATCAATGCTTATCCCTTGTCTAGCCATAGTTGGATAACCTATCAGCAAATGAGCAAAAGCTAATTGTATATCTCTGGCTACCAGAACCTTTTCTCTTAGAGCAATTCTTCCTAGCCTAAATGGAAAATCTAACTGTCCAATTACGTGGATATCATTGCCCTGGACGTCTGTGATTCTACAATCTACCGCTGGATTCAAACTTAAGTGAGAAAAATACAATCGATACACCTTTTCTGACATTATATTCTTAGGACTTCCTGTATCAAAGAATGTAATAATAGGTTTCTCTAGACCGACATGTGGCGGGAAGGGAAATAAATGGTCTATAATTATATTCATTTCCTACATCAACTTTGCTAACCGTTGTAGCTGGGGCTTAGCCTTGACATTCCGGACGTTCTCTCTGTTATAGAGGAAGATTCATTGTACCAGTAAGCAGAAAATTTCCCATTGCGTCGTCTGACGTTGACTGAACTGATTCATAACCTATGCTTGCTGTTTGATTGGGATATCTATTTGGAGCGGAATCTCTATTTTCTTTAGCTGGGGGAGATTGACTATTGTTTCTACTTCTGCCTCTCGACTGAGATCTACCTCTAGGAGCTGAAACAAATTTATTTCTGCATTCTCGAGCACTATGTCCTGTTCTCTTATGGAAAGGACAGAAGGCTATCCCTCGGCAGTCACTGGCATAATGTCCTCTCTTCTGACAGTTATAACACGTGACTGTCGAAAATCCTCCTTGAGAAGATTTACCTGGCATCTTATTCTGATTTCTAGATGGGGTCCTAGATCTATTTGGACCTCTTTCTTTTTGACCTATAGCGACTAAAGGTCTGTATATTGGATTTCCTTCAGGACTTTTACCTAAGATTTTTGTTTCCTCCTCTTCAATCTCTGCTACATCATCGGATGTCTCCCACTTACGAGTCATCCTTGCAATAACTTCCGTTGGCAGGCTTCCAATCATTATTGCTAGTCTAAATATTTTTTTAACATGGCCCATTAGCATTTTTGCTTGCCTCCTTCCACCTCTATCCAACCTGTGGATTCCATGAAGTTACCCCATTCATTCATATTGTTATACAACTGAGAGCTTTCGTCTAACTTAAATTGACGCACTATCCTTGCCAAGCTAGTAACTGGATCTCTTTCACCAACTGTGGAATAAACCTTCCTAAAATACCGTTTCAATTCTTCCCAATTCTTAAGATCTCGGTAAGTCTCGGAGTGGACGTAGCGTTCTAAGTCTCCTCCGGCTTCCAAATCAAGATAACTCTTGGCTTCAATAAGCTTTTCTCTATCTGTCCCCGTTATGCTATCTAGGCGTGTCTCCACTTGCTCTATCCAGTTCTCTAAGTTACAAGCTAACTGACCGTCCTTTCTTCCGCAAAATTTAGCTATGTGATTAATTACATGTCCCTTCTGTGTTCCCATTACTGCTGCGCTCGAATTCGCGGACTGTGTACCTTCCGGCATGGTTAATTTCCTTGTTTGACTTCTCGTGAGCACAGGCGTTCTTACGTTCTGATAAGGAGTCGGTCTCCCTTTGACCATCGACTCGTTAATGGAAATTTTCTTAAGTACTGAGTATCATTAAAAGTATCAAAGTTATGACAGTAATATCCCAAAAGAAAATGATAATAACAATAAACTGTTTTTACTAAAGTATTCGATCACCAAAATAGAATAAAGGAATTTTCCCCTGAAATATTCTCAAAGTCTTACGTTACCGGTGAGCGATTTCTTAAACAACAACAAAAACCTTCTTAACAGTACTGGTAAAACGATACTGAACTGACCGTAAAATGTACGCTAACGAGAGACCTCCCGTGAATTACCCTTGTTATCCTAAACAAACAAAATAAAAACAAGTAAACATTCATTCGACGTAACGAATAAAAGTAAAAAGCAAATACTAAAACAAAAAAAAACAAAGTACAAGAAATCACAAAACAACCAAAATCACAAAAAAATAACATAAAATGACACAATCAAAATTCAAATTAAAATTTAGAGTTATTGGTTAGTAAATACAAATGTTCGGGAAAAGGTCTTAGTAGCTGATTAGTTATAATTAGTAAAATGAAATATCGTAGAGTTTTCGTTGCCAAAAAAAAAAGGTTCAGTGTGAAAATCTTTTAATCTTGAAATACCAGAAATTGTCTAACTGAAATGTTAATCGCGTAATTTACTTTTAATAAAGTTAATGTTATGTAAGTGTGGGGATATTATTTTGGACTTATCTTCTTTCGTCGTCTTCGACACCCGGGTTTACGTCTGACCGCTTGCGTTCGCCTACCAGCGCGTTGAATGATGTGTTGGTTCCCCCTCTCTCTCTCTCTCTTCTTCTCTTCGGGAAAGGGGACCTCTCTCTCTCTCTTCTTTCCTCTCAGAGCAGGATTGCGTTGACTGATGCGTTTTCGGGATTGTTTTCTTTCCTCTTGATATTTTTCTTCATGCTTTCGACATCTTGTTCTTCTAGTGGAAGTTCTTTCACTGTTCTTCGGAGTGGAGTTTTTCTTCGCAAAGTGTGGGTGGCTTTTATTGTTACAGCTCGGTAACTGTCTTTGTATTTGGGGAAACACTGGTACTGTCTTAGGGGAGAACTTTCTTTTTCGAGTGGCGTGAATGGATTGAAATCTCTTATGCCGACACTAAACTTTTGATTCTGTTTCGCAGCCGCTGTTTTTAACTGTCATTCGTGTCTTCGTATCACGTCGCTCTGCCACCAATTAATCTTGTCACTATATCAATCTTTATCTCATCGTATCCCATCGCTCTGCCACCAATAAATCTGTGAAGGTACTTACTTTCTTTGCACAGATCTAAGGTAACGTGTGCCGTGGAGGCTGTACTTTGGGGAATTAGGTAAAGGGGTTCTGTTAGGATGAGAAATTAATTGATATGTTTCTTTGCATTAAGTTTATTCTTCGTTAGGGGTTCTTACACATGTTTTCCACCTTCTGAGTTACTGGGCTTTTGGACTGATAAAACTTAATTGGCACTTGTTGCAATTACGAGTCTATAGGCACGAGGGAAGGAAATTTGCTGAGTATTGATTGTCACTATTTCACTGTCTTTGATTGCTTCGCACACCACACTTTTGCACCTGTTCTTCTTCTGGGGATTCTTCTTCGTCTTTCTCTTGTTTCACACGGCCATAGGCCACATCGCAGCTCTCCCTCAGGCTCCCGGTTGTTCTCTCTCTTGCTTCTCTGTTTCCCCTTTTTTCTCTGCTCCCTTTTCTGCCTGCTCTCTCCTCTGTCTTGCCTTTTTGTTGGGTTGAAATCTCCTTAGCCCCGCCTTTGGATTTTTGGATTTTGACTGGGTGTGGCACCTTCTGAAAGACCTTTTGTGTCTTAGAGGCTACAGACATTATACAAGACCGCCTTCCTGTCATGCCTTTTACAATGATTCGTAGGCTTTGAATTTGTATACGCCTCCTTCTTCATGTCCTGGCTTCTTGAGGGCGTATCCCTTGGTAACCTCATAGGTCATTCGTTGATTACTCCTTTTGGCTGTCTTATGACCAACACTCATGGCTTTTGATTCGTCGAAGTCCTTAGGTCTATCTCCAGAGGGTGGGGCACTTAAGAGTTCGGCACTCCCCTCCTTTGAACAACGGGTCATAGAATTCCTTTTTAACGTATGCCAGATGGCTCTCTCTGACCTGTTCACGAAGGGAACGCCGATTAGTCATAGGCGCTAATGAGAGTAGTTTCCAATTTCTCGAATATGCCTGGTAGATATCGCTGGTCACTAATCGCTGGTACGGACAGAGGCTTTTTGGGGAGATGAAAACCAGATGTCTAATGGCTAAAAGCCTAATGTTTGGAGTAACAAAAAAATTCCCTTCGAAAAGCCTAGAAAAAAATCATTATCTTTCCTTTTCTTTCTGTTCTCTTCTTCCTTATTATCCGTTTCGTGCCTTTTTCTTAAGTATTATTAAGTTATTGTCTTTTGGAATAACGACACTGTGCCACATATTACAGTTACACACACACAACACACACACACACACACACATATATATATATATATATATATATATATATATATATATATATATATATATATGTGTGTGTGTGTGTGTGTGTGTGCTATTAGCGTCGTTCTTCCAAACCAGAGCTGAACAATGACCTCTCTTCGGGGGCGTTCTTCAGAAAGGGCCTTCTTCTTCCTGAAGTAGAAGAAAATCACATTTCTTGATGACCTCACGTCTGGCAATAAGGTATTTCTATGCCATTCGGTCAGTTGGGAAATCACAGAGTAATGTCAGCAATCAAAAACGAGATGTACGGGGTGTCCATAAAGTCCCAGTACCATAACAATTATTTATTGCTCAGAATGGTACTGGGACTTTATGGACGCCCTGTAGTCTTTCGTGACTGTATAGGCAAGGAAGGTTGATTTCGTTGACCACAAAAAAGAGAGAGAGAAAAAAAAACTTACACGGAATGCAGCAAGTACACTTGCTGTTGTGACAGAGCTCCTTCACTTTGATGCCCTGACAGGTGTCCATGATGTTGACACACGTGCCGCCCCTGCTGCAGCAGGGCCTGGGCGTGTTCTCGCATCTATGCTTCTTGCAACACGTGCAGTGAGGCCCTGGGCATAGACGGTCTTCCGTCCTGCCGTAGCACTGTTGTGGACTGTCCATCTTATTGATGCAGACGCCGTTTTCCCTCGAGCAGCAGTCCGGCGTGATCGCACATCGGTCCTTCATGCAGCACGTGCAGCGGTCACCACTGCAGAGTTCGTGCACGGCCCTCCCGCCGCAGTTGTCTCGGTCCGCTACGTCCATGCAGAGTCCGTTCCCTTGCGAGCAGTACTTGGCCTCCGCCGCCGAGGGGCAGTCCGGCTGGGCGTGTCTTGCTACTCTGGTGGCCGGGTGCTCTGTTGAATACATAGACAGGTGATAAAGTCCACAGCAATTAGACGAAAGGTATAAGCTCTGTACATGTATATATTTTTAATAGACTATACGTTTTGTAACAAGAATTGCGTATATATTTTTAATATAGTATGTTTTTAACAAGGGTTTCGTATATATTTTAATGTACTATGTTTTTGACAAGAATTTCGTATATATTTTTAATATACTATGTTTTCTAATAAGAATTTCATATGTATTTTTAATATACCATGTTTTTAACAAGAATTTCGTATATATTTTTAATATACTATGTTTTTAATAAGAATTTCGTATATATTTTTAACATACTATGTTTTGTAACAAGAATTTCATATATATTTTTAATATACTACGTTTTGTTACAAGAACCTCATATATATATTCTAACAAGAATTTCATATATATTTTTAATATACTATGTTTTCTAACAAGAATTTCATATATATATTTTAAGATACTGTTTTGTAACAAGAATTTCATATATATTTTTAATATAATAAGTTTTGTAACAAGAATTTCATATCTTAAAACATATCTAACATACTATATTCTGTAACAACTAACAAGAATTTCACTGTTGACTTCATCTAACATTTATGATAAGTACGACATCGTGCTTTATAATTCATATATACACTTATATATATATATATATATATATATATATATATATATATATATATATGTGTGTGTGTGTGTGTGTGTGTGTAGTGTGTAATATATATATATATATATATATATATATATATATATATACATATGTTATATTACTATGCATAACAACAAGATTCTCACATTCTCACCTAAAGTTGCCACTAGAGGACTTGATTGATGACCATCGGCTATATTGGCTGGACGAAGCGTGGCGAACGCTGTCCCCAGCTGTTAATAGACAAAATACCATCATTAATGCCTTTTTTTTGGGTTCCATCTGACCATCTCTTCTTAGGCAATGAGATGTTTCTGTTCTCTCTGCCAAGAGATGCTCGTAAGACCGTGAAACAGAACACGAAACGTGTAATGGAGTGAAGAAGCAGAAAGTGATTGTCTAGGGTAGCAATCCGCAATTATGTAAATGAACAGTAACTGTGTTGGAAATCAATACGATTTTTAATAATAATAATAATAATAATAATAATAATAATAATTTTTCCATTTGCATCGTTTCAAATTATGGTTTTTGCACGTATACATAAATGCTGACCCACACTTCTTAATAAAAATAATAATAATAATAATATTAATAATAATAATAATATAATAATATTTAGGAAGCAGACCCTCTCTCCAAGCATACTTTATACAAAAGTAATAGCTACTTCAGCAGCGTTACATTTGTTTTAGAAAAAGATTCCTCTCTATTTTCCGAATAGCGGCTTTTTCCGTGCTACTTAGACAGGCTAATAGAGCGCCTATAGAGGTCATGATCAAATACAGGGTCAAAATCGGTGTATGTATTTGAATTTTACAGATAAACTATGATACCATAGTCATCAAAGTCATTAACGATTCTCTCTCTCTCTCTCTCTCTCTCTCTCTCTCTCTCTCTCTCTCTCTCTCTCTCTCTCTCTCAGAGAGAGAAAGTCGTTAATGACTTTGATGACTATGGTATCATAGTTTATCTGTAAAATTCAAATAGATACACCAATTTTGACTCTGTATTTGATCATGACCTCTATAGGCTCTCTATTAGCCTGTTTCAGTATACGGAAAAAGCCGCTATTCGGAAAATAGAGAAGACTTTCTCTACAAGTGTAACACTGCTGAAGTATCCATTACTTTTAATAATAATAATAATAATAATAATAATAATGATAATAATACTAATAATAATAATAATAATAATAATAATAATTCTTCCACTTACATCGTTTCAAAGTATGGTTTTTGCACGTATACGTAAATGCTGACCTTCACTTATTAATAAAAATGATAATAAGAAATTGAAACTTTGATCGGCATAGAAAAAAGATATCAGATGGCAATCCATTTGCATATTCATTGCTCATGACCGGAAGTGGCCTTTTATCATTTTGTTTCAGTATTTTATGTGAACTTTTCTATTGAAACCTCTTTGTCAAGTCTTCGAAGAGCGTCGACATTTGAACAAAGGCGTGATCCGACCGCCAGCTTACTCGGGCCACGTTCTAAATTCAACGGTCAAACAGCCCGTTGTTTTACCAACGAAAATTGAAATAAATACGCTTTGTATTTATTAGAGAAAAATTGTTCTGTACTGTGTGACATGCATATTATTTTATTTTTTACATTTTCTTTCTAATAAGCCGTTCAATATCCCATCCTAAAATACCTGTCTCTTTAACTCAACGCGAAAGACCTTTTTCAGACCTTTTTAGGCTTTTTCATAGACCTTTCCTAGCCCCCCAACAACAACAACAAGAAGAAGAAAAACAAAGTCGTTTGTAGGCTTACTCCCCGAGTAAGCGAAAATTAAATTAAATTACCGTCATCAAGCAGAGACACCAAGATATAAGCTGTTGTTTGAAAGGTTAGAATTCACAGGTATAGAGGAAGCGTTCCTAAAACATTCTGCTATGTAGCATTCGTTAGTTAATGGGACTGGATCATTTCGACTGTTGTTTTCACGAGAGCACACACACACACACACACACACACATATATATATTATATATATATATATATATATATATATATATATACATATATACTATATATATATATATATATATATATATATATATATATATATATGTGAGTGTTATATATACATATAGTATGTATATATCTATATATATAGATATATATATATATATATATATATATAGATAGATAAATAACGTTTTATATACAGGGTGTCCATACAAAGTCCCAGTACCATTGCAAGTATAACCATCCAACAAATAGAGTCATGCATTTTTTTTTTGTTTTTTTTTTTTTTTTTTTTGTTAAAATGAAGTGCCTCTGAATGTACAAACTTGTTGGGGAAATATAGAACATTCTGCAAAAAAACTGCATTGCCACCCTACGTTATATGCTTTCTGAGCGAAATACTTGTAATGGTACACTGGGACTTTATGGACACTATATATATATATATATATATATATATATATATATATATATATATATATATATATATATATATATATATATATATACATACTACATACATACATTTATATGTGTGTATGCATCCAAACATGGGGGGCGTATAAATGCATGATTTTCAGAGAGAACCACTTAACATAGTCTCTTGTATATAGAAACGCGAGAGAGAGAGAGAGAGAGAGAGAGAGAGAGAGAGAGAGAGAGAGAGAGAGAGAATATCAATCTCCGGCGTAAAAAAAATCACCTTAGAAATGGTGCAAGTAGGATTTCTTAAAGAGTGAATCTAATAAATACCTGCATAAGAGCCAGACCCAAGAGAGTTATCCAGGCATTGATCTTTGTCATCATCTCTTTACTTCTTGCTGCCATTTCGTAGTCTTTGGTTTCGTCCCACTAGAATCCTTCCTCTTCTTCTCCTTCTTCTTCTTCTTCTTCTTCTTCTTTTTGAGAGTCTTTTTCCTAGCTATTCCCTATAAAATGACCTATAGTCAATTCACATCAACTGTGCATCTGATGTCTAGGCCAGTCACTTACGACGCTCCTGATTTGGTTGTTGATAAGCCAATCACAGGGCTGGAAATTCGACTCAGTCTCTCTCGAGAGAGTTCACGTAGGCAGGGAGTACTATGTTCCACCTATCCTCAGGGATACGTCTTTCAAAATTATTCCTCAGGAGAAGTGGAACATCCATCCTGCCTATGTGAACTCTCGAGAGAGACTGAGTCGAGTTTCCAGCCTTGTGATTGGCTTATCAACAGCCAATCAGGAGCGTCGTAAGTGACTGGCCTAGACATCAGATGCACGCTGGATGTGAATCTACAAGTATAGTATGTTTGCTTTCAATAATGTCTCCACGTTCGGTCCAAATGAGAGGTCAGCACTGACTTTGTTAAACGGAGGAAAACTTATAAGCAAAAGACTCTTTGTTTCTTTTTTATGTGAATATGAACTTACGAAAAGATTAGCTTGTTCTCGTGAAACGCTTTTAGATTGTCCAGTGAGGTAACAACGGTTGCACACTGCTGTTCCTTCAGCACGTCATAGAATTTTGACTATAAGATTAATAATAAACTTCTATGAATCAAACTGCGTTACTGTCTGCCAAGGCAATTCAGCGCCGAGAGACTCCCTAAAGCGACGAAAACAACACCTTAACAGAGAGCTTTGGCACTTTGGCACCCCCTCTCGGGAGCGGTTTCAACCGACCTCTTCGGTGACCTGTAGTCAATTGACTCTCTAGTCAACCGAGTGCCCCTCTTTTTATTATGGTCTCCGTCGTGATGTCGCTGATCGATCGTACTATCAAGTAAGTGAAGAGGTCTGTTCCCCTTTCTTTAGATTATGTATACAGATAGATAGTTACGTTCAGGGACGTGCAAAAGGGAGATAGATACGTTCAGGGGCGTGCACAAGGGCGTGGCTTTGGGTACTTCAGCCCCGGCCCTTTTTCTTCTTCGTAGCTAAGGTGCCCTTTTTCGCCGGAGGTAACAATACTGAATTTAATGGATTTTAAGACTCACATTATCCTTTTAACATTTTTTATTTTTATATGTATTGTATATTTTTATATAAATAATTGTAGCATATACAACATGGTATATTTCATTATAAAAAACTAAGGGGGTAACCTTTTTTCATATTTTAAGTAACAAAATTAAACAGGCATAGTACTGTGGCTTTACTTTCCCATTTTATTAACTCGTGTGATTATGAGTTTTCTTTTTATTGTTATTACTGTTATTATATTATAGAAAGTGAAATCATTAAAGTAGTAATTGACTATTGTCTTTATACGTTACGTGTAATACATGTCTCTTGCACTAACAGAGTACTTACCTGATCCATGGTTGTTGGTATCTTTGTACTGATGCATATCTGTTTATATCTGGCACTTGTTCTTTTACCAGCCACGCTCCACATTTCCTATACCCTACTGTGCTCTACCACCAGCTCGTGCCCAGGGGCCAGAATCGTCCAAGGCTCAAGTGAAGGGAAAGAAAATCTCATGAAACTCAGGTTCATTCATGATGAACAAAGATGGAAAGAAATTCTTCAGTGCTGATTGCATGAGTCTCCTTATATCCTAAGTCTCATCAGTAAATTTTGGTCTTTCTCTGAAATTAGTGATTTCATCTAAGAAATCGGGAGCTAATTAGCTTCATGATGCTCTGTGATGTCTGTCAATGTATGGCAGGAACGATTGTTTTTTCATTTCTTGTTACTGTCATCTCGTAGGACATGGTAAGCATTGGCCACTTTCTTCATGGTCCCAAGAAAGGTTCAACAACAATTTTCATGTTAACAATAGATTCGACGACAACCTATCAGTTCAGAAACACTCCTGGCATAAAAAGGGCCTTCATGGGGCAACATTAGGTCATCCTTTGACAGTAACAGCAAATGTTTCCAATCACTCGGTGGTTTTTGGTTATTCTAGGATTTATCAACTCCATCAGGCAATCAAGACCACCATATTCATACGCTAGCGTAAGGTGCTGCAGAGTGAGACCAGAACTTGCCATTTTTTTGGCCATCTGCTCACTCACATATTTCGTCTGAACCATATCTGCAAACGTCTTTTGATTTTCCTTCGTCATATTCCGATGCTCGACGACGTCGACAACGGAGTCGAAAGTCATGCTGAATCGGTAGATCGTCCAGAGTCTCTCCTCGTTTGTGAGTCCTTCGAAGCGAAGGAGTTCCCCAAGATTTCTTATTTTCATCAAGTTGTCTATGCCATGGACTGGCTTTTGGAAAGCTCGGTTCATAAAATTCTTGGAAAAATACTTGATGAGTTTCCAAAGCTTGTAAGAAGGAAGTTGTGTTGGCCCACCTCTGGGGAAAAGATCTAGGTAGATCTCGTAACTGTCAGAAAACCCAGCGACTCTCTCTCGAAGTCGCTCCAGTAGGAATTTCTCCTCGAGAAGGACGTTCCGGATGAGGTGCTGTGACTGGAAACATTTGGTGTTGTGAGAAATGAGTATGGTGTTTTCTTGCAGGTGCTCGATGAACTGCAGTACTCCCTCTTCTAAAGAGACGGTTCGGACAATATGCCCGTTCTGTCTCAAAGTGCCGTCGACGATGGTTAACCCGTTGACTTTCGAGGCTATGTCTTGGATGGGTTTTGATGGCATGATGTAAGTGGAGAAGTCCTCTCTCCCGGGTAGGAGGTCGCTGCAGGTTAGCTGAATAATGTCGCAGTCTCCAGCTGTCAAAGAATGGCTGAAATTAATATTGTCTCAAGCTGTCAAACTCAAACTCTCTCTCTCTCTCTCTCTCTCTCTCTCTCTCTCTCTCTCTCTCTCTCTCTCCACGACAACAACAAAGTAGTTTGTAGGCTTACTCCCCAAGTAAGCTAAAAGGGCCCAAGTGCATTACTGCATTGTGGCTAATTAGTAAAGGCTGCATTATTGCCAATGAGAAAGTACAAAACATAAATAAACCACATACAAATTGTATGATCACCTCATCAACAGCAACAATAAAGGAAATTCCTCGTTGGACGAGTGTTTAACGTGCTAGCCTACCGGTTCGGTAGTCGTGAGTTCGATTCCCCGCTCTGCAAACGTGGAATCAGAGGAATATATTTCTGGGGATTAGAAATTCATTTCTCGATACAATGTGGATCAGATTCCACAATAAGCTGTAGGTCCCGTTGCTAGCTAATTAATTGGTTTCTAGCTACGTGAAAAATATCTAATCCTTCGGGCCAGCCCTAGGAGAGCTGTTAATCAGCTCAGTGGTCTGGTTAAACTAAGATATACTAAAACTTTTTTTTAACACTAAAGGACTTCTTTTAAAAGCAAATATTTTTTATGTATGCCCGAATGTGCTGACTGATCGAGGCTCTTTTTGGAAGCTTTTCTGAACATCTGATAAAGTCCCTTTTTTATATACGTTTCTGATAAGAAAACATGAGGCGCTATAGGTTAACTGCGTCAGAAATTAGAGGAAAAACATGGAGGCTACATCTCAAGAAGGGTTGTGAAAAAAAGAGGATATTTTGATTTTGTTTTCAAAATCAGCGCGATATCTTACCCAAAGAAGTTGTTTCTACGCCGAAGGCCACCATCTTATGAAGTCCATTCCTTTCCACCTGCACTTTCGCTGGCTCAGGTATGTGATCAGGAATCTTTGCTCCTATGAGATCCTTAATGCTTCTTGATGGCTCATAGTCCTGTGGTGCCTCCTCCTCATCCTTGATGATAATATGCTCTCCTTCATCCCCATGGCACCGTATGTCGTCATGGGAAGAGCTACAACCATCTCTCTCATTTTTTGTTTCCTCTGCCATATTCTCATTATCTGCAGGTTTCGCTTTATCTGAGAAATTCAGCTGCTTTTTCACACGATCTCGACCTTCTTTGGAATAGCTCTCCTGTGCACAAGGCTCTGCAGTCCCAGACCTTATTGCAGGAACTTCAAAAAAGTTAGAAATGTATGAATTTGGCGGGTAGCTCTTGGAAGGGCTCTTTTGCAGCTTTGTCTTGTGCCCGCTTGCTTCCTTTGGTTTCTTTTTCCTTTTGGTTGGAGTGCTTTTGGAGTGTTCTGAGCCACATGGAGTGTTGGGCTGCTGGAATAGCAGGTGCTTTTCTGGTGTCATCAAAGCTTCTGTAATAGTGCCAGGCGGTTCCTTTTTGACAATAGCTTCTGTAATAGTGCCGGGCGGTTGCTTCTTGACCTCGCTCTGGGAAAGAGAAGAAGGAGGCTCATCCTGTGGTGCTTTCGACATGGTTTGTAAATATGCCTTTCAAACCAAGCGACCGTCAGCTGTGTTGCTTTGGAATCGAATCGGCTGAACTGCTTGGGAATTACAAGACTTCAAAGCCTGAAAAGACAATATAGAAGGAAGTCAGAAGCTGTCTGTCCTGAGACAAAGAGAAGGGACGTTTTTAGAAGGGAACCTGTCAGTTATCGCCTTTGCTCATATATTCATGTTTATACAAAGTACAAAGTTATTAGTTCTTCGTTGGGCGAGTGGATTTCGAATCGGCTACCAATCCGGTGGTCCGAAGTTCGATTCTCGGCTCGGCCAACGTGGAACAAGAGGAATTTATTTCTAGTGATGCAAATTCATTTATCGATATAATGTGGTTCGGATCCCACAATAAGCTGTAGGTCCCGTTGCTAGGTAACCAATTGGTTCCTAGCTACGTAAAAATAACTAATCCTTAACTTTAACAAAGTTATTAGATTTAATGTCAAGGTGCTCAAAGAGTCAGCCATGAGTCATGTAAGTAATTAGTATTAAAGAAGGGAGAAATAGGCATTTGAAAGGCTAGTAGTCTACGGGCATAACCAGCCCTGTTTCACGGGCAGAACCTGCTTCGTTTCAGGGAGGGGGTGTGGGGGAAGGTAGGATGAAACCCCATTTTTAACCATCTTATGGGTCCCCACAATAACCCTGCCAAGTTTCATGCCCATCAGACCAGCCACTTGGCCGTGATTAAATGACAGACGGACGGAGAGACATAACGCCCATTATAGTAAGATGTGCTTTTTGTCCAGATCTTATGTGATTGTGGGATGACAAAAGTTTATGGATCATAAGTATATAAAAATAAAATATATATATATATATATATAGATATATATATATATATATATATCCTAATAAAAGGAGCCCATAAAAAACACCAAAAGTAGAGAAAAGTACTATATTTCAGAGACTGCTGTCTCTCTCTTCAGGTATAGAATGAGAAAAGTTTACAGAAAAGGTGGTATTTATACCAAGAGATTCGTCCACAAGTAAGCCAATTTAGGTCACCCCCGCTGATAATCTTCCTTTAATCTTCTTAAGCGTTGGTTGAATGAACACTGCGTCGACGATGTCCGATGTCCAATTCCCTTTGAGATGTTCATTACTGCTTCTCTTATTAGGCCGATTCCATCATTTGACTCTTGTACCGGCAGTTGCTGCTATAAATTACACGTGACATATTCCAGTTTATTCTATGGTTATGTTCATTTATATGGTTGAAAATAGCCCGAGTTCTGTTGTCCATAACCTAACTGACCGTTTGTGTTGTATTAATCTCTGGGGAAGTGATTTACCTGTAAATC
Organism: Macrobrachium nipponense; assembly: GCF_015104395.2. Classification (NCBI taxonomy): domain Eukaryota; kingdom Metazoa; phylum Arthropoda; class Malacostraca; order Decapoda; family Palaemonidae; genus Macrobrachium; species Macrobrachium nipponense. The sequence goes on along the minus strand of NC_061090.1, from coordinate 52,153,056 downwards.
CGATGTAAGATTGGTCACAGTCCTGGCATGGGATCTCATATACCCAGAGTCTTTGGGCGATGTCTTTTGTTGGACGTTAATCAGGGATTTGGCTAAGGTATTTGGGTAGGTAAATGCAAAAGGGTTTTATGGGCTCCTTTTATTAGATGGAATTCTGTTGTTACAGAACACTTTTACCAGTCATATATATATATATATATATATATATATATATATATATATATATATATATATATATATATATGTACATCGAGCTACAAATGTCCTTTAACCCTCTTACGCCGATTGGACGTATTAAAACGTCGAGTCAAAATGTCTCCCGTATGCCGATTGGACGTATCATACGTCGGCTCAAAAAAGTTTTTTTAAAAATTCGCGGCAAAAATACTTATAGGCCTACCAGCCGAAAACTTTTGTATCACGCGCCTTGGGGGATGCTGGGAGTTCACGGATCAAGGCGTTGTTTTGTTTACAATCGCTACGCAGGCGCGCAAGCGCGAATTCTTTCTTATCGCACTAAAAAGTATCAGTGACACATCTCGGAAATTATTTCGTCACTTTGACATAATTATTGCACCATTTTTTTTTAAATTATCCTTTACATGAAGTATTATATATGAAAATGTGCGCAATTTCATGCACAATACAACTAAAAAATACTCATGATTGTAGCTTTTATCAATTTTGATATATTTTCATATAAATAACGATAAGTGCAAAAATTTCAACCTTCGGTCAACTTTGACTCTACAGAAATGGTCGAGAAACGCAATTGTAAGCTAAAATTCTTATATTATAGTAATATTCAATCATTGCCTTCATTTTGTTTTGCAACAAATTGGACGTCTCTAGCACAATATTTCGATTTATGGTGAATTATGTGAAAAAACTTTTTCCTTACGTTCGTGCGATAACTCTTCCGATAAATTTTTCGTGCGATTGTCCTAATGTTTGCACCCTTTTAATTTCGCCGTTACATAAAGTTTTATATATGGAAAATGTGCGCAATTTCATGCACAATACAACAAAAAACAACCCATGGTTGTAGCTTTTATCAGTTTTGAAATATTTTTCTTTTTATATAAATAACGTTAAGTGCAAAAAGTTCAACTTTCGGTCAGCTTTGACTCTACCGAAATGGTCGAAAAACGCAATGTAAGCTAAAACTCTTATATTCTAGTAATATTCAATCATTTACCTTTCATTTGCAAACGACTTGGAAGTCTCTAGCACAATATTTTGATTTATGGTGAATTTGATGAAAAAAAAAAAATTACGTTCGCGCGGTAACTCTTCCGAAAAAATCAGAATTTTTTTGTGCGATTGTCGAAATGTTTGCACCATTTAAAATTAGTAGCGTGTTTCATAAAGTTATATATATGAAAATGTGCGCAATTTCATGTAGAATACAACTAAAAATGATTGAAGGTTGTAGCTTTTCTCTTTTTTTCGAAATATTTGCATATAAATCCACGATAAATAGACACGTTCGGTCAAATTTGACTCTACCGAAATAGTTGAAAAACGCAATTGTAAGCTAAAACTCTTACGGCCTAGTAATATTCCGTCATGTTTCTTTCATTTTGAAACAAATTTGAAGTCTCTAAACAACTATTGTGATTTGATGGGTGAATTTTGAAAAATATATTTACCTTCACTCCGCGCGCCGATTGCGCGGCCGCAAGTCTCCGAAATTACGTACATGGCATTATCCATATATTTGCTCCTTTTCATATTAGCCTTTTTATAGAGTTTCATATATCAAAATGTGCGCAAATTCATGAAGAATACAATAAAAAATAATTGAAGGTTGTAGCTTTTTCCATCTTCGAAATATGTGCTATATGAAAAATATATATTAAAAATTTTGACATTCGGTCAAATTTAACTCGTCCGAAATGGTCGAAATCTGCAATTCTAATCTAAAACTCTTACAGTATCGTAATATTCAATCATTTGTCTTAAATTTTGAAACAAATTGGAAGTCTCTAGAACATATAGAATTACGGTGAATTTTTGAAAAAAATATTTTTTTGCGTCCGCGCGTTTACGAATCGTACATCATTTTGTGATAATATTTTTCCGGTGTTACTTTTATTGTTTTACAATGTATTATATATCAAAATGATCGCAATTTAGTGTACAATACAACGCAAAAAAAAAGTAACTGGTTAGCTTTGACCGTTTTCTGCACAGCGTGATTTGAATACAATTATGTATGAATTTTTTTTTTTTTCGCTACCATATATCGCATTATTTACATATGATAATGATATTATTTTTCATTTCTGATGGTTGCATTATAAACTTCAGGCAATGACAAAAAAAGGAGCCAAAATGAACTCTTAATCTTCAAAAGTACGCGCGCTGTAATTTTTGAAAAAATATTTTTCCACTTCCGCGCTCACTCCAAACCAGGCCCGGCATACGGGAGACGTTTTGATTTTTTTGAGGGCTCGGCTTAAGAGGGTTAATATCTAATTCGCTCTACCTCAGAATTAATATATTTTCATATGTGTTTAACTGAGAGGGAATTTTTTTAGTCGATAAGAGATTTGTTGGCTCCTGGGCGCGAACCATCGAAACCAAACAAATCCAGGACGACAGTGAAGCTTAAACCCACAACGCCACTGCAAGAGGCTATAAGTTTATGCCGCCTCTCACCTACAAATACCTGTCGCTCTCAGGTATTCGTTGTTTGGAGACTGCATCAACCCACCTCGACCTCGGTAACATTGTAGTACTTTTGTCAGCACGTAGCCATTATATAAATCATATCACATTACCGTGACTCATGTACATACATCGAGCTACAAATGTCCTTTAATATCTAATTCACTCTACCTCGTAATTAATATATTTTCATATATGTTTAACCGAAGAGGAATTTTTTAGTCGATAAGAGATTTGTCAGCTCCGGGCGCGGACCATCGAAACCAAACAAATTCAGGACGACAGTGAAGCTTTAACCCACACCGCCACCACAAGATGCTATAAGTTTATGCCGCTTCTCACCTACAAATACCTGTCGCTCTCAGGTATTCATTGTTTGGAGACTGCATCAACCCACCTCAACCTCGGTAACGTTGTAGTACTGTTGTCAGCATGTAGCCATTATATAAATCATATCACATTACCGTGATTCATATACATACATCGAGCTACAAATGTCCTTTAATATTTAATTCGCTCTACCTCGGAATTAATATATTTTTCATATATGTTCAACCGAATGAGAATTTTTTAGTCGACAAGAGATTTGTCGGCTCCTGGGCGTGAACCATCAAAACCAAACAAATCCAGGACGACATGAAGCTTTCACCCACACCACCACCGCAAGAGGCTATAAGTTTATTCCGTCTCTCACCTACAAATACCTGTCGCTCTCAGGTATTCGTTGTTTGGAGACTGCATCAACCACCTCGACCTCGGTAACGTTGTAGTACTTTTGTCAGCACGTAGCCATTATATAAGTCATATCACATTACAGTGATTCATATACATACATCGAGCTATAATGTCCTTTAATATATTTTCATATATGTTTAACCGATGGGGAATTTTTTAGTCGAAACCAAACAAATCCAAGATAACAGTGAAGCTTTATCCCACACCGCCACCACAAGAGGCTATAAGTTTATGCCGCCTCTCACCTACAAATACCTGTCACTCTCAGTCTCCAAACAACGAATACTTGAGAGCGACAGGTATTTGTAGGTGAGAGGCGGCATAAACTTATAGCCTCATGCGGTGGTGGTGTGCGTTAAAGCTTCACTGTCGTCCTGGATTTGTTTGGTTTCGATGGTTTGTGCCCAGGAGCCGACAAATCTCTTATCGAAAAAAGAATTCCCCTTCGGTTAAACATATATGAAAATATATTAATTCCGAGGTACAGTGAATTAGATATTAAAGGACATTTGTAGCTCGATGTATGTATATGATCATGGTAATGTGGACATGACATATATATTATATATATATATATATATATATATATATATATAATATATATATATATCGATATATATATATATATATATATATAATATATTTGGAAAAATTGCTAATATGTTCGCTGTGACCTTTTTGGAATGTAGAGAACAGAGCCGAAGCAACGACCCGAGAAAAGCTGATAAATGATTTCTGTGATGGCGTGATTCAAAAACTGCATAGTTAGGCGAGTCAATGTTCGTCAGTTCATGGGTTTTTTCAAAGTGCCTTTGGGAAACTGGTTGTAGCCAGTAATATGAGGCGTTAGCGAAGTGTGCATTCATATGTGCGTGTGCGCCTCTTCCTTTGATAATGTATCGCTAGCCAAGTCTATGGGAAGACTTGCACAAAGATTCGTGGGAGGAAGGGAAAACCACGATGGCGGATGCCAAAGTGTTTTGGAATAGTAAGTGAGATATTCTGGCTGCATGGGTGAGTGTTAAATTATTTTAGCCAAAGGAATGGCTTGTTACACATTGTAAGAATGTTTAATCTTTACCTTTGTCTTTAAACTTATGTGTGCTAACGAGTGTGTTTCTCGTGTCTTTGAAACAGACGATTCTGGCAAAGGGGACCGAGGGTCCCGATGGGAGAGTAGACAATTGGTGTGACAAATTACTGTTTTAGACGTTTTAATGTAGGGGAGTTAACTGAGTTAAGTTAGTCTGTGAGACTTGATTTAGACTTGATTTATTATCTTTCCATTGTTAAATAAATCGTTATTTTTTATATGACTTGACTCTTATTTTGATTACCTGTTAGAATGGAGAGAAAGAGATGGAGAGAGAGAGGAGATGCCGAGAGAGAGAGAGAGAGAGAGAGAGAGGTCGCGAGCCGTTGGTCGTTTGGAGAGAGAGAGAGAGAGATTGTGTGTCGGGTTGCCTGACGCTCGGGGTTCCACGTTTACCAAATAAATAACGAGATGAATATCCCGTTAACAGGTGGTGGCGAGCGGTATAAAAGGTTTTTTTTTATGCCTAGGTACGCTAATGAAGAGACAGGTGACCAGATAAACATAGAGGGGTTATGGCTTAGCGATAGTTTTCGAACAACAGAGCCTTTGTGGGATTGTGAAAAGTTATTAAATTGTTAGGTTTCAGTTACTAAGTGAGAGATAATGAAAATATCTGTCCGTTAACTGTAGTACTGAGCGAAGTCAGTTGAACTAGGGTCAGCAAAATTCGCCTGTCGCCTGGCTGCCTGCTGAGATGAGGACTCAGCCTGGTTTGTGTGTGAATGATATCCAGTGCATTCCCAAGACGATCCGCGTGTGTTATTGGAGTGTCCTGCGCAAGTTCCAAGTTTTGTTCTCATTATGAAGTGGTGAGTGTTAAAGAACATTTCTTTTTTGGGGAGGGTTTTGAAATAATTCAGTGTAATGGGACTGGTTTAAGATGTCAAATTTTTTTTCCCATAGAAGCAGAAAGTGATGTGTTTTCTTTATTGGCGCGTGTTTAGAATAGAGCTTCATATTAATAGACAGCTATATATCATATAATATATATATATATATATATATATACATATATATATATATATATATATATATATATATATATATGCATAATATTAATATATATATATATATACATATGTATATAGTCTATATATATATATATATCCTATCTATATGTATATACATATGTATATATATATATATATATATATATATATATGTATGTATGTATGTATGTATATATGTATATATATATATATGTATGTATGATGTATGTAGATATATGTATATATGTATATATATATATATATATATATATATATATATATATATATATATATATATATATATATATATATATATATATATATATATATATATATATATATATATATATATATATATATATATTGTGATGAAGTGCCAAAGTCACCTGGTTACTACACTTACCATTCATTAAGTTGTTACCTCAAACAGCTAGACACCTGAACCCTCATCACAGGTACTAAACGACTGAATACTCTAAAGGCAACAGTGATCCCTTAACAACTTACCAGTAGACAGAAAATCAGACTAAGTTCATCAAAACGGTGTGAGGTAATCTTGTAAGTAATCAAATTAATCAAAGGGCATCACTCCATCAACAACTTTAAAAGTCTAAGTATTTCTCTGATTTCAAAAGTCTAAGTACTTCCCTGGTTCTAAGTCACTTCAAGTTAATTGAAGGAAAACAGGTCAATTACCTCTCTATGTTTCTACCTAACATCAATATAATCATAATTAAATGCATGTATATTGGTGAGAAATGAAATACTTATAAAATTTTAAATACAAAATTTTATTATCCAACTCAAAATTTATAAGTGAAATTCCCAATATCAGGGAAAATTACTGTTACTTGAAAACAAAGTAAAATTCAATTAAAATTTGAATCAATTAAGTAAAATTAAATCAAAATTAATTTTTCACAAAATTCAGGAAAATTAATTCAATCAAAATTCAAAAGTGTTAGGCAATACTTAAAATTTGGAAATTAATTCACAAGTGCTAAACAACAATAAAACTTGAAAAGAATTCTAAGTTAATGCAAATTAATTCACAAGTGTTAACTTTAATTAAATGTGCAACAATTAAGTAATGAAAATAACTAAGTTAATTAAATTGTGAATGCAAATGAAAACAGAGAAAAATGTGGAAAATACCAAAATTGCATAAAGTACTGATCACACAGCATATAAAATAAAAACACACACTTCAATAAGAAAATGAATAAATGCACCAAAATTAAACACTTCTGTAAGAAAATGGATAAATGCACTTCAAATGAAACAAACACAAAATACAAAAATTTGCAATGTGTAAAAATGTAAATCTTTTCACTCAGACCATTGTAACCATTCGTTATTAGTTCTCTAAACCATCATAACCAATAGTTATTAGTTTTTACCAAACCACTGACTATTAGTTATTAGTTTTTACCCAACCATCATAACCATTAGATATTGCAACTAATATAAATATAACACACTTTACCTTCTTGGTATACCAATTTTCTTTCTTTGCTGCAGCTTGTTTCACACTCACAAAAACCAGGCGCCGTTACATGTTTGTTCAGATTCCACAAAAACACTAAATATTACTAAATAACTCTTAAGAAATATCAAGTCTGAAATCTAAAAGTTGCAAGTGACCATTCAATAAGTATGAAATCGTTACGTTACTTTGAAATCAAAAGTGCCGAGAGAGAGAGAGAGAGAGAGAGAGAGAGAGATGTAAACGCTTTGAGGATTTAAGCCCGAATGAAATCTCTTCCTTACAAAAGCTGGCCAGTGGAGGTGACACAAAACGTTTTAAGCAATGAGAAAGATGATGCAATCTTCCAGAAGCTTCTAACAGTAACGTAACTTTACAGACAAACTGCGAATTCTGCACGTGGCATTCGGCAAAGATGAACGCGTACGAAACGAGTAAACATTCATGTACGTACCAGTTCAACAAAGACACTTACCCGATAAAGACAAAAATCGAGCGATAATTAAGACTGACATGTTTTGATAACAACACGGAGTCAGCCAGCTCCCTTAATCTAGAGGCGATGAAAAGTTACTGAAACAACTCTAGCTTTGAACGGACAAAGATAATCTCTCTCTCTTTTCATACTACGTTATATATTCTTTTATAATATGTTATGCAGAAATCTGAACACACATTTTAAACATCCTACAACTCTAACTAGCTAAGGAATCTGAAAAATGTTGCAAAATTCTATACATAAAATTTTATAGTCAAACAGGGGATATATGCGTTTTGAAAGTAGCAATGTAATATATATATATATATTATATATATATATATATAGATATGTGTGTGTGTGTGTGTGTGTGTGTGTGTGTGTAATGATAATTATAAGAAATAGTAGTCGATAGGGTAGCGTAAAAACAGAGAGAGAGTATAATTAAAGTACAGTGAAAATAATGAGAAAGAGAAAGAGAAGGAGAGAAAATAATCAGAGTATGTGCAGAGAAAATAACGAGAGAGAGAGAGAGAGAGAGAGAGAGAGAGAGAGAGAGATGAGACGAGAGAGAGAGAGAGAGAGAATTGGACTTTGGTGTGTGAGTCAGAATTCAATCAGCAAGCGTAGACGTAACCAAGATCTTCGTCACAGGACGTAGGACCATAACACCATCACAATGAAAATCTTAAGACCGTCATAAAACCTTTGACCTGTGACCTCGCACCAAACTTACTCAGCTTCTAGCAGGAATGCAGCTCCGCCTCCCGGAGGAGGTATTAACATGTTAAATTATTGACTCCGCCTGGAAAAAGAGGAATTAACATGTTAACCCAATCTAAAAGGGGATGGGGACAAGATAAGGGAACACCACTCCATGAATCAAGAATCCAGTTGGGCGGAGAACCAAAATCTACACCTCCTAAGGAGGTGGTGCCGCATTCGAACCGAGGGTGGCTCAATTTGATATTGTTTTGTAGTATTACTTGTAACTCTAATTCTTTGCACAGTAAAGAAACAAACTCTGCCGTTCGTCTCATTCAAACTTCTCCTGAGAGACTAAGAATACAAAGATTACTAATCCAGACCTAACATTAAGAAGAAGCATAAAGATAAATACCAGACTGCAGAACGCATTATCAAGAAGAAGAAGCAGGTAAGCGATCATATAACTCGAACGCTCTACCTTACAAAAACACACCACAAAAATTTGTGCACCTCATAACAATATTATAATATATATATATATATATATATATATATATATATATATATATATATATATATAAAGACAAATGCCACGAAGGAAAGAGAAACGATGGAGTGGTGCTATAGTAGATTCACATAAACCAATCACAGTGCTGGAAGCTCTGTCTCTCTCGAGAGTTCACATGGGTAGGATCTATGTAAGACGTATCCCTCAGTAGAGGCGGAACATAGATCCTACTCATGTTGTGGAGGATTGAATTTTCTGTTTTGCCAAATTCTTCAGGTAGTGAGAAAGAGAAGAGAGAGAAAGCGGTGGTTGGTGGAGCGGTAGTTTGTGATAGAAACAACTGTGAGTGTAATTGAGGTAGTTGTTTATTTTTGTTTGTTTTTGTAGTTTAGTACTATAGCGAGTGTTTCGAGTGAGTGCTTTTATTGGTTCTGGCTGCAGAAGAAAGTGAATTTTCCGGCTGCCTGGATTATTTATATTTTTTGGGATTATCTTTGTCTTGATTTTGACAGTAAGTACTTCTGTTTTTTAGTGTGGATGTGAGTGATAGGATTGGGTTGTCATTGTTTGTTATTTATTTGGTTAACTTTGAATGTCAGTGATGATTGACGTTTCTTTACAGGACTGCAATTCTTCCTTAACCTTCCTCTATAATACCCTGCTCGCCACCTAAGTGGTTGATAAGGAGTTATTGTCCCCTTATCTCCCGGCATATAGTATTGGATGACGGACTATTGCGTGGAATTGGATAACGGATTGGATTGCTCTTGGATGATTGTACGGTTGATGTTGACGACTCGGAACGAACCTTGACCGAGGATATAAGATTGATATCGATGACGACGACTATGGCTGGACCTTGGAATTGAGAGTGGAATCGTTCTTGGAGGATAGATATTCCTGAAGTTGACGACTGGAACGCATTTGGATTGAGATTGACTACAGATAGTACGATTGACGTGGAAGTACCGTTGACCACGCTACTGTGGCTCAAGTGCCATATAGTTGGAGTGCTGGAGGCGCTACTATTCTCCTATAAACCCACTTATATATATGTGTCATATAATCTTGGGTTGAGTCCGTATATGTTAGGTTGTGGGTTTGCATTGGTTATTGGTTTTTATGTGTTACGTGTTAGGAAATATAGTATTAAGGTATTTGAGTAGTTTAAATATCCTTTTATTCAAGAGTCTGGTTACAGATAACGTCAGTAGAAAGTCGTGTGGTGAGGAGACTATTGTCTGCAAGGGGGATCAAGGGTGTTTTTTTTTAGAGGGGGGGGGTTACTTTAGTGCATCCCGCCACAATGTGAACTCTTTCGAGAGACTGAGAGTTTCCAGCCCTGTGATTGGCTAAGGCTGAGGCCTCGCCGAATCCGTCCGTCTATAAGCGTGTCCGTCTTCTGCGTGTGTGGCCCAACCAGATAGACGGATGAGTACGGTTACAGGACGGACAACTCAAAAATTTCTGCAGCACTTGCCGTCATGAAGGGAGCGTGCGAGGCTTTGCTCTGACTCGTTGCTGTCAACCAAATTAGAGGCGTTGAACAGTAGGAAAATCTCGACTTATGGCATAACTTTAGAACGAGGAAAGAGTGGAGAATATCCAACACCCATAAGTTACGACAGCGTCCAGACAAGTTTTTTTTAATATTGTCGGATGCCGCCGAAAACCTTTGACTTAATTCTCGAGGGCATCATATCTCGAATATCAAAATTTGATACCAATTACAAAAGATCAGTATCAACGTAAGAAACTTGTAGTAACTCTGAGGGAAGGACTACTGATTTCGAAATTTGTAAAGTTGCACTTTATATTAGTTAATACAAAAATTAAGATACGTAAATTGTGTGTGAACTGAACACTGATACAGTAACTTCTGAAACAAAGGTATTTACATAAATGTATCCGTTAGAATATAATAAAAAAAATTACTTGAATCCTTTATCATAATCAAAGTTGGGCAGGTCGTTCAAATGCAGGTTGTTGTAGGACTACCACAAATTCTTCCTTCGTGCGCGTCCAACTGCTGCTAAAACAAAACGTTTTGTTCCTTGTGCGTCCAGTCCGGGAACGCACCCGACGCCAATCATGCTCATGCGCCGTGTGGGGCCACTCGTATTTGAATTATGATAGTTGATCGAACGCTTACCCGTGTTGGGCGCACGCGACGGATTCGGTGGGGCCTTAGCCTTATCAACAGCCAATCAGGAGCGTCGTAAGGGACTGGCCTAGACATCAAATGCACGGCTGATGTGAATCTACTATAGGCCTTTCGAGTTACTGCTAAATAAAGGACAGTAAGTCGAAAGGCCTAGCATCATTTCATTGTTTCTCTTTCCTTCGTGGCATTTGTGTTTATTTTTATATATTGTGATGAAGATCCACATACAACACTTCGGCCAGGGCGCAAATTATCCTTTCTTTTGTCACGGCCGGCAGTGACGTCACGCAGGGCAATTTTTCTTTGTATTCAGTACTTTGTTGTGAATAATAATAGAAATAATTTTTCCCAGATTATATTATGAAACACGAGGGAAGGGAATATGGTGTGCTGTAATAGCACGGGGGCACTCTACATGTTATGCATATACAACTAATAGTATACGACGCAGGCGACGCAAAGCTTAAAGATAAAATAATACGTGTCAGTGACGAGACGAAACGAGACGAACGCAGACTCGCCAAACTCAAGCCACTGGTATGCAGACTACCCAAGGTCACCAAAGCATATTGGAAAATCTACACTTCTATCCATGACCTCTTGTGATGAACGAAGGTTCAAACTGATCAGAAGTATATATACTTACGGTTATGGGGTGGTGGGGCGGCTTCTGGGAGATGGAAAATATTCAAACTTGACTCTACACACGTTGCTCGTCGGGCATCCTGCTTGCGACTGATAGTAATGTTACAAACTTGCAGGCCTTGCAGCCCCCTTCAGCCTTGAGAGCAACTGGCAAGTTGCTGCTCAGCTCAGCTCAGCTCACTGCAACAGCAACTGTGCTTTGGAGTATCCTATGGGATAGGAGCTTACCGTGACTTGACACAGTAGACCTTCTTTCGATTTTTAGCCAGCATACACACGCACATACGTATATGTGTGTTTGTAAATATATATATATATATATATATATATATTATATATCATATATATATATATACAATATACACATACACGCAGATATGTATACGTATACAGCGAGCACAAACGGATGAATTGTTCAATACGTGGCAAAGGGAAATGATAATTAGCGAAATAGTGAAGGGCTGAGATTTATATAAGAAGAAGAAGACGCAAAATACTCAAAACTAATCCAGGTGAAAAAAGTCACTGACAAAAAAAAAACAAAAAAAAAATTTACAAATATTTAATAGAAAGTGACCCCCAATGGGTTTAAACCGGTATGTGTATCCACCTTATCAGAGGCGTGTTATAGGGTACTAGCCCCCCTTTCTTTGGGGGGGGGGTCACCGTAAAAACGTTTAAAAACCTGTAAATTGATATTCCTTTTCCTGTAACTTTTTAGTTTCTTAGCCAAAATAGTGACACTTTTTTTTTTTCCCTGTATCTTGATTACCAGCTCCGTGAGAAATAAAAGGGCCCTTATCTGAATCGCCCGTGAAATCGTTGATTAATATAGGGAAGCTAGCATTTAGACCTATTTAATTTGGTTGAGAGAGATAAGAAATTTATGTAGTTATATACAATATGCTGCTCAGTCGTCCTTTAATTTTTTGATAATGAAGTTTCGTTTTACATACTGTTGTATAAAGTTGCATTTTTCTCAATCGAAAATACTATATGGGTCTCGATTTTGTTTATAATCAAGGTTTTTTATTATACATATTATTGTATAAAGTTGCATTTTTTAAAATTGAAATACTATATGGGTCTCAATATTATTGTATATATATATATATATATATATATATATATATATATACCTATATAGTATATATATATATATACATAAAGTCGCAATTTTACAAAGTTGCATTTTACTCAATCAAAATACTATATGTCTCAATTTTTTTATAATCAAAGTTTTTTTACATACTATTGTATACAGTCATATTTTTCTCAATCAAAATACTATATGGGTATCAGTTTTTTTATACTAAAGTTTTTTTTTTTTTTATACATACTATTGTATAAAGTTGCATTTTTCTCAATCAGAATACTGTATGGGTCTCAATTTTTTTATAATCAAGGTTTTTTTTATACATACTATTGTATAAAGTTGCATTTTTCCTCAGTCAAAAAATATGGGTCTCAATTCTAACTTTCCTCTATTAACGATTATCTGGCCGTTTCAAATTCGACCCACGGGGAGGGGGCGGTACTCCCGGATTGACAATTTGAAATCCCGAAAGTTACTCTTCATTCACTTACTTGAATGGAGAAATCTTCACTTCCCCTACGTGAAAATGCAGGAAAATAGCGTCGAATGTTAAAAAAAAAGATGTGACTGTAAGGTTCTTCCCGGATTGACTTCTCGGTGTCTCGTCGATAATTTTCAAAACTGAGAGCTGCTCAGTCAGCTTATCTTATCCGTTATATAAGCGCCCTGCAGCAACTTCGAAAACAAAGATAACACGAAAACCCCAGTGCAGTGTAGCCAGTGGCTGATCTAGAAATTATTCACTGGGGCCCAGCTTAGGATTAATTATATATATATATATAATATATATATATAATATATATATATATATATGATATATATATATATACATACATATATATTGCCAAGATCTTTCGGTCTACACGACCCATTACTTGTGGCAACAACTGATCATAACAGAGCAAAAACACAGCACAAGTAAACTTGGTATCCAAACTGATATTAGTACAAGATTAGCATGAGGTCCAATTCACTCTACAGAAACGAAAAAAAGAAAAAAAAAACAGGCATCACCTTTATTTATACATAGCATCACGTTTTATATATTTCGTGATCAAGTTATTCATATCTATCTCTATCTATCTATCATAAATCATATATATATATTAGATATATATTATATTATATATATATATATATATAATGTGACGGTACTTACTTTCTCGTGCACAGCTCTAAGGTAACGTGTGCCGTGGAGGCTGTACTATGGGGAATTAGCAAAAAGGGTTATCGTTTTGGATGAGAAATGAAGATTGATATTTTCTTAACATAGTTTTATTCTTCGCTGGGGGGGGGGGTACTTATAAAGTTTTCCACTTCTGAGTTTACTGGGCTTTTGGGACCTGATAAAACTTATTGGCACTTGTTGCAATTACGAGTCTATAGGCACGAGGGAATTTTACTGAGTATTGATTGTCACTTTCACTGTCTTTGATTGCTTCGCACACCACACTTTTGCACCTGTTCTTCTTCTGGGGATTCTTCTGTCCTTTCTCTGTTTCACGGCCATGCCACTGCAGTTTCTCCCCTCAGGCTCCCCGGTTGTTCTCTCTCTTGGCTTCTCTGTTCCCCTTTTTTTTTTCTCTGCTCCCTTTTTCTGCTTGCTCTCTCTCTGTCTCGCCTTTTTTGTTCAGTTGAAATCTCCTTAGCCCCGCCTTTGGATTTTGACTGGGTGTGGCATTTTCTGAAAGACTTTTTTGTGTGTTTAGTGGCTGCAGACATTATACAAGACCGCCTTCCTGTCATGTCTTTTACAATGATTCGTAGGCTCTGAATTTGTATACGCCTCCTTCTTCATGTCCTGATTCTTAGGGGCGTATCCCTTGGTAACCTCATAGGTCATTCGTCGATACTTTTGGGCTGTCTTATACCAACACTCATGGCTTTTGATTCGTCGATACTAGAGGCCTACCTTTGGGGAGGGTGGAGCTTTTAAGAATTTGGTACTTCCCTCTTTCTAACAACGGTCATAGAATTCCTTTTTAACGTATGCCAGATGGCTCTCTCTGACCTGTTCACGAAGGGAACGGCGATTAGTCATAGGCGCTAATGAGAGTAGTTTCCAATTTCTCGAATATGCCTGGGCAGTATCCCTCATCGGCTATAATCTCTTGTTGTTGGTCACTAATCGCTGGTACGGACGAGGCTTTTTGGGGGAGATGAAACCAGATGTCTAATGGCTAAAAGCCTAATGTTTTGAGTAACAAAATCCCTTCTCTGAAGATATTCCCTTTTCTCCTTTCCTTTCGCCTTATTATCCGTTTCGTGCCTTTTTCTTAAGTATTATTAAGTTTATTGTCCTTTTGGTTATAACGACACTGTGCCACACTATTACAGTCTCGGCCCGCTACCTCGCTGACTCCGACAGCGTTTATCCTAAGCTGAAGCAAATATTATACCTACAAGAGGACTCCTAACTTATGCTTCTTGGAAAGGGCATATTGAAACCTTGACTCAAAAACAATCAAAAGTGAATGTAAACACGAGCAAGTCCTTGATTAAGTAACGTTAAGGGCAACATCAAAAGTGAATGTAAACATGAGTGAAACTTCTTGAGTAAGTAACATTCAGAGAAACATTAAAACTGAATATGAATTATGAACAAGTACGTTGTTTAAGTAATATTAAAAGAATCAATCAAACTGAATTCAAATATGAGTAAGTCACATTAAGAAAACATGAAACTGAATGCAAACAATAAATCACCAAAAAAAAAAAAAAAAAACAAGAAAAACTGAAAGTTTAACATACATAAGCCCTTGAGTCACATAAGTTATATAAATGCATGGTAGAGAAGCAATAAAAATAATGGTAACTATCCAAGTTCACAGTACATGATTGGTTCAGTCCTCAGTCCTATTTCTATCTAGGTGGATATCGTCTTTCTTTTATGGGAAAATAAATTTCGTTCTTCGTTGACGACACTTGATGGCTTCTTGTTTGCTGCGACCTGTTACTTGGAGACAAGTCCTGGTGGGAGAAAATATCCTTGTGTATTTTTGTATGCAATAACGAGGGTGTCCTTGACTTCCTACTGAGATTGTTGTAGTGTGTTTATGCAAAATTTCATTGGAGCATTCTTACTGTAATTCTGAGTAACCTTGTACATTAAACAATATAACTTCACTGCTTGATACTAAAACAAAATTGGCAACTCGGTTTAAAGGAACCGTTAGTGGTTAATACTTGTAGGTTTCTTCTACTGTGACAACAATTAGTAAGCTTTCACCAATCAATACCTTGTTAGTAAGTTTTTCAACAACTACTATCTTGTTAATGAGTCTTCATCACTAACATCTTGTTAGTGAGTCTTCATCAATTAACTTCTTGTTAGTGAGTCTTCATCGCATTAATATCTTATTAATAAGTTTTCATCAATCAACATTTAATGGATTTGAACAAAATAAGTGTATTAATTACCCCTTCAAAAATCAATAATCACTTTCTGAACGAATTCTTCTTATCTTAAAATCTCTTAATATCTATCTTAACCCGTCTTATTTATTCTTTTTACTTCTAAACAAAAAATGTTCTTATGGAAACGATTAACTTAATATACGTCTTGAAATTCTTATATTTTCTGTTGCGCATTGAACTGTTTCTTACATACCCAAATAATTGCCCTTCAAGTCAAAATTGGAATTGAGTTAGTGACATAACTCCAAAAAAATTGCTACAAACCAACTAATTAAAGTAACCTAATTGCACAATAAAACCCATTATTATTCCCTAAGTCGAAACCGATGGAGGTAAACTTAGCAATAAGAAATCAAATAAATACATGGGAATAATGGGATGAATTAATGGGTTTGTTCTTCTGTTTCACTGAAAGTGACTCTTCTATTTCTAGGTTATATCTAGTTCCTTCTTCTGGAAGTTTCTTCTGACGTCTCTGTCATTTCGGATTCTTTAACTTCTTTGGTTCTCTTGACCTTGTCCTTGTTTATCCAAAATTCTTCTTCTTCTAATGATTCAGCATATGTGGAAGGCATTTGGCTATTCATTTTCTTAACCTTTATCTTAGTTTCTTGTACGTCTACGATCTTGTATGGTCCTGTGAATTTTTGTGGCTAACTTATAATTAATACCACTTCTTACTTCCTTCTTAATATAGACTTCATCTCCTTTCTTGTAGTCTACGGCCTTAATCCTTCTTGATGCTTCTCTATCATATTCTGCTGGGCTTCTTCTAGATTCTTGTGCAAATTGCTTGTGTATTACTTTAAAGTTTCCGATTCTTATCTTCATGATATCTTCAGAGTAATTAGGCTGTATTGGCTGATTCAGCCATGCATAAGGTAATCTGGGTTCATATCCCATCAAGGCTTTTATGGGAGTTGCTCGAGTACTCGTATGATGTCTTGCATTTAATGATAATTGGACTAAAGGTAAATTGACGTCCCATCAGTCGGGCCTGTCCTACTGTGTGACGTAATACGTCTAAAAACTTCCTGTTATTCCTTTCTACTAAGCCATTACTAGCTGGGTGATACGGCTGTATCGCTACCTTTTCTACTTAAAGGCGTTACAAAGTTTCTTGAACTAAACGAGTTGTTGAACTCGGTCCCATTATCAGAATAATGAGCTGTGGGGCAGAATATCTGCAAAATATCTTATCGAAGAGAGCGGTTGCACAATCCTTGGCACTTTTACTAGTTAGTGGTACCAAACTCTGTATATCTCGTGAGCGCGTCGATACATACTAGTATAGTTCTTATTCCCTTTACTCGTGGTATGAAGATTAGTGATAAGATCAATAGATACTCTTTCGAAAGGAGTCTGTGGGATAGGATATTTCCTAGTGGTACTACTTCCTTGTTCTGTTCTTCCCTTTGTAGCTGTTGCATGTGCCAATTGCAGCTCTTCACATAATTACTAACATCCTTGTGAATTCACCCTTCCAATGAAAGTTCTTTGGATTAATCTAATTGTCTCATCCCTTCCGGGTGGTGAGCTCTCATGTCATCGTCGTGCATTACTCAATGACCTTGTTTCTTAGACTCTTAGGTACTAATCTTTTGTGCAGTACATTACACCTAGAAATTGACCAAATGGATCATATTCGTGACACATCCAAATTAATACGCCATCTATGTCCGTTAATGCATCTATGGGACATCCAACCTTCCTACCTAGTTCGGTTATTCTTGTTGGCTGTCGTTTTCGTTCGTTTCTAACGTATTTGAACAGTTCCCTTATATCTTCATCTCTTTCTTGTTCCTTTATGAAATTTTGCCGGGAAAGCTCCTCTGTATAGTGCATGGTGAGTACATTTACGTCATTGCACATTGTTTCATTCTTTTCTTCTTCTTGACTTATCATACTTATACTATCACCTTGTGACACATATCTTGATAATGCATCTGCTACCCTTATTCGTCTTCCCAGGGACGATTTCACCTCTATATCATAATCTTGGGCTGTCATAGAAACCAACGGGCTCTTCGTCCAGAAAAATTCGGGTTCTTTAGCATTTCTACTGCGGCTGAATGATCCGTGAACACGGTTATCTTGTAACCAAAAATGATATATCTGAAATGATTTAAAGCGTCTATAATAGCTAGAGACTCGAGGTCTGTTACTGAGTAGTTCACTTCTGAGGGCTTTAATTTCCTACTGTAATAAGCTATCGCATTATATCTTATATCTTGTCTTTGCATTAAACATGGCTCCTATACCAATGCGGCTTGCGTCCGTGGCTAAAAAAGAATTCTTTGCCGAAAGTCTGGGAAGCTAAGTCACTGGGGGATGTGTTAATCTTTCTTTCAATTCATCAAATGCTTCTTGCTGCTCGTCTGTCCATACAAAGATACGTGTTCCTTTAAAAGTTCAGTTAGTGGTGCGGATATGACTGCAAAGCTCCCTATGAACTTGCGGTAAAATCCTGCTAAACCTAAGAATGACTTTACGTCCTTCTTGCACTGAGGTGTAGGATATTCCCTAATCGACTTAATCCTTGTTGCGTCGTTTACTTCTCGACGGGCCCTTTTCACTTAGTGTATGCCCAAGGTTGTCTATTTTCCTTTTAAGGAAGTTACACTTCTTTTTAATTTAAGCTTCAGGTTGGGCGTTTTCTTAATCTCTTTAGGACATTCTCTGACTAAGTCTATGTGTTTCCTCTATAGTGAGAAAAATACAACCGATACACCCTTTTCTGACATTATATTTCTTAGGACTACCTGTATCAAAGAAGTGTAATAATAGGTTTCTCTAGACCGCATGTGCGGGAAATAATGGTCTATAATTATATTCATTTCCTACACCAACTTTGCTAACCTGTAGCTGGGCTTAGCCTTGACATTCCGGACGTTCTCTCTGTTATAGAGGAAGATTCATTGTACCAGTAAGCAGAAAATTTCCCATTGCGTCGTCCGACATTGACTGAACTGATTGATACCCTATGCTTGCTGTTTGATTAGCATATCTATTTGGGACGGAATCTCTATTCCTCTAGCTGGGGGAGATTGACTTTGGTTCTACCTCTGCCTCTCGACTGAGATCTACCTCTAGGAGTTGAAACAAAAATTTATTTCTGCATTCTCGAGCACTATGTCCTGTTCTCTTATGGAAAGGACAGGAGGCCATCCTCGGCAGTCACTGGCATAAATGTCCTCTCTTCTGACAGTTATAACACGTGACTGTCGAAAATCCTCCTTGAGAAGATTTACCTGGCATCTTATTCTGATTTCTAGATGGTGTCCCTAGATCTATTTGGACCTCTTTCCTTTTGTCCTAAAGCGACTAAAGGTCTGTATATAGGATTCCCTTCAGGTCTTCTACCTAGGATTTTTGTTTTCCTCCTCTTCAATCTCTGCTACATCATCGGATGTTTCCCACTTACGAGTCATCCTTGCAATAACTTCCGTTGGCAGGCTTCCAATCATTATTGCTTGTCTAATATTTTTTTAACACGACTCATTAGCATTTTTTGCTTGCCTCTTCTACCTCTATCCAACCTGTGGTTTCCATGAAGTTACCCCATTCATTCATATTGTTATACAACTGAGAGCTAAACTCTTGATAACGTCTTTCGTCTAACTTAAATTGACGCACTATCCTTGCCAAGCTAGTAACTGGATCTCTTTCACCAACTGTGGAATAAACCTTCCTAAAATACCGTTTCAATTCTTCCCAATTCTTAAGATCTCGGTAAGTCTCGGAGTGGACGTAGCGTTCTAAGTCTCCTCCGGCTTCCAAATCAAGATAACTCTTGGCTTCAATAAGCTTTTCTCTATCTGTCCCCGTGTTTATGCTATCTAGGCGTGTCTCCACTTGCTCTATCCAGTTCTCTAAGTTACAAGCTAACTGACCGTCCTTTTCTTCCGCAAAATTTAGCTATGTGATTAATTACATGTCCCTTATGTGTTCCCATTACTGCTGCGTTCGAATTCGCGGACTGTGTACCTTCCGGCATGGTTAATTTCTTTGTTTGACTTCTCGTGAGCACAGGCGTTCTTACGTTCTGATAAGGAGTCGGTCTCCTTTGACAGCGACTCGTTAATGGAAATTTTCTTAAGTACTGAGTATCATTAAAAGTATCAAATTATGACAGTAATATCCCGGAAGAGAAAATGATAATAACAATAAACTGTTTTACTTAAGTATTCGATACCCCCAAAAAATAAAAGAATTTTCCCCAGAAATATTCTCAAAGTCTTACGTTACCGATAAGCGATTCTTAAACAACAACAAAAACCCTCTTAACAGTACTGGTAAAACGATACTGAACTGACCATAAAGTGTACGCTAACGAGAGACCTCCCGTGAATTACCCTTGTTATCCTAAACAAACAAAATAAAAACAAGTAAACATTCATTCGACGTAACGAATAAAAGTAAAAAGCAAATACTAAAAAAAAAAACAACAAAGTACAAGAAATCACAACAACCAAAATCACAAAAAATAAGATAAAATGACACAATCAAAATTCAAATTAAAATTAAAGTTATTGGTTAGTAAATACAAATGTTTCGGGAAAGGTCTTAGTAGGCTGATTAGTTTATAATTAGTAAAACTGAAGAATATCGTTGAGTTTCGTTGCAAAAAAAAAGTTCAGTGTGAAAATCTTTTAATCTTGAAATACCAGAAATTGTCTAACTGAAATGTTAATCGCGTAATTTCCTTTAAAAAGGTTTAATGTTATGTAAGTGTGGGGACATTTATTTGGACTTAACTTCTTTCGTCGTCTTCGACACCCGGGTTTGCGTCTGACCGCTTGCGTTCGCCTACCAGCGCGTTGAATGATGTGTTGGTTCCCCCTCTCTCTCTCTCTCTTCGGGAAAGGGGACCTCTCTCTCTCTCTTCTTTCCTCTCAGAGCAGGATTGCGTTGACGGATGCGTTTTCGGGATCGTTTTCTTTCCTCTTGATATTTTTCTTCATGCTTTCGACATCTTGTTCTTCTAGTGGAACGAATGTTCTTGTTCTTCGGAGTGGAGTTTTTTTTTCGCAGTGTGGGTGGCTTTTTTTGGAGCGCTTTTATTGTTACGACTCGATAACTGTCTTTGAATTTGGGGAAGCACTGGTACTGTCTTAGGGAGAACTTTCTTTTTCGAGTGGCGTGAATGGATTGAAATCTCTTATGCCGACGCTAAACTTTGATTCTGTTTCGCTGCCGCTGTTTTAACTGTCATTCGTGTCTTCGTATCACGTCGCTAACCACCATTTCTTTGCTGTGTCTTTTGTCTCTTCCTATCCTACCGTTCGACATCAATTAATTTTGTCACTATATCAATCTTTATCTCTCGTATCCCACCGCTGCCACCAATAATCTGTGACGGTACTTACTTTCTCGTGCACAGCTCTAAGGTAACGTGTGCCGTGGAGGCTGTACTATGGGGAATTAGCAAAAAGGGTTATCGTTTTGGATGAGAAATGAAGATTGATATTTTCTTAACATAGTTTTATTCTTCGCTGGGGTACTTATAAAGTTTTCCACCTTCTGAGTTACTGGGCTTTTGGACTGATAAAACTTAATTGGCACTTGTTGCAATTACGAGTCTATAGGCACGAGGGAATTTTACTGAGTATTGATTGTCACTTTCACTGTCTTTGATTGCTTCGACACCACACACTTTTGCACCTGTTCTTCTTCTGGGGATTATCTCCTTCTGTCCTTCTCTGTTTCACGGCCATGCCACTGCAGTTCTCCCCCTCAGGCTCCCCGGTTGTTCTCTCTCTTGCTTCTCTGTGTTCCCCTTTTTTCTCTGTCTCCCTTTTTTTCTGCTTGCTCTCTCTGTCTCGCCTTTTTGTTCAGTTGAAATCTCCTTAGCCCCGCCTTTGGATTTTGACTGGGTGTGGCATTTTCTGAAAGACTTTTTGTGTGTTAGTGCTGCAGACATTATACAAGACCGTTCCTTCCTGTCATGTCTTTTACAATGATTCGTAGGCTCTGAATTTGTATACGCCTCCTTCTTCATGTCCTGGCTTCTTAGGGGCGTATCCCTTGGTAACCTCATAGGTCATTCGTCGATACCCCTTTTGGGCTGTCTTATGACCAACACTCATGGCTTTTGATTCGTCGATACTAGAGGCCTACCTTTGGGAGGGTGGAGCTTTTAAGAATTTGGTACTTCCCTCTTTCTAACAACGGGTCATAGAATTCCTTTTTAACGTATGCCAGATGGCTCTCTCTGACTGTTCACGAAGGGAACGGCGATTAGTCATAGGCGCTAATGAGAGTAGTTTCCAATTTTCTCGAATATGCCTGGGCAGTATCCCTCATCGGCTATAATCTCTTGTTGGTCACTAATCGCTGGTACGGACAGAGGCTTTTTGGGGGAGATGAAAACCAGATGTCTAATGGCTAAAAGCCTAATGTTTGAGTAACAAAATCCCTTCTCTAAGATATTCCTTTTCTCCTTTCTTCCTTATTATGTCCGTTTCGTGCCTTTTCTTAGAATATTATTAAGTTATTGTCTTTTGGAATAACGACACTGTGCCACACTATTACATATATATATATATATATATATAACATGTACGCATGATACAGCTATATCAGTATTTGTGTGTGCGGGCACACACACACACACACACACATGTAGTTGTTGTTGAAATAATGATTTATTGAATAAAGAAAAACAATGCTCCATTACTCATATGCAAGGGTGAGGGCCGGTGGTTCGATGATATTATTATTATTATTATTATTAATTATTATTTTTTTTTTTTGCTCTATCACAGTCCTCCAATTCGACTGGGTGGTATTTATAGTGTGGGGTTCCGGGTTGCATCCTGCCTCCTTAGGAGTCCATCACTTTTCTTACTATGTGTGCCGTTTCTAGGATGACACTCTTCTGCATGAGTCCTGGAGCTACTTCAGCCTCTAGTTTTTCTAGATTCCTTTTCAGGATCTTGGGATCGTGCCTAGTGCTCCTATGATTATGGGTACGATTTCCACTGGCATATCCCATATCCTTCTTATTTCTATTTTCAGATCTTGATACTATCCAATTTTTCCCTCTCTTTCTCTTCAACTCTGGTGTCCATGGTATTGCGACATCAATGAGTGATACTTTCTTCTTGACCTTGTCAATCAACGTCACGTCTGGTCGTTTTGCACGTATCACCCTATCCGTTCTGATACATAGTCCCACGGGGATCTTTGCCTGATCGTTTTCTATCACTCCTTCAGGTTGGTGCTCGTACCACTTATTACTGCAAGGTAGCTGATGTTTCTTGCACAGGCTCCAGTGGAGGGCTTTTGCCACTGAATCATGATCTTTTTGTACTGGTCTGTGCAAGTGCCGGGCATTCACTTGCTATGTGTTTATTGGTTTCATTTTTCGTATTGCACTTCCTACATATGGGAGAGATGTTATTTCCGTCTATCGTACTTTGAACTAATCTGGTTCTTAGGGCCTGACTTGTGCCGCTGTTATCATTCCTTCAGTTTCCTTCTTGAGCTCTCCTCCCCTCTGTAGCCATTGCCAATTCGTCATCGCTGGCTAATTCTTTAGTCTGTCTCATGTATTGTCCGTTGAATTGGTTTGTTGTTGTGCCAGTCCTCTGTTCTTTCTGTCTTTCATCCTGTCCTCTGTATATTTCTGGGTCTTCGTCTACTTTTATTAGTCCTTCTTCCCATGCACATCTTTAGCCACCCTCGTCTTGCACTGGTTTTCAGTATGATGCCCCAGTGCTCTGTTCTCGATGTTGACGCAGTCCTCTATACTATGTAGCCTCTCCCTATTCCTTTCGTGTAGTATAGTCTGTCGTATTTGCTCTTGGGTGTAGTGCTTTGTGAATTGTCATTTGTTTCCTGTTTTCTGATCAATGCTGCGGAGTTCTGCCTTCGTGTCCATTCCACTATTCCTGCGGCTGTATCTGATTACTGGCACTGCCCACCCATATTTTTATTGGCTTTTATCATATTTCCCGCGTTGAGTTTTTGACTTGAGTATCGCCGGTTGAGTCTCTGCATATATTCTTTCCTGATCGTGTCCTTCATCTCTTGGTGTTTTATATCTCCTCCTTCCATTATTCCCAGGTATTTGTATCCTGTCTCATCTATGTGTTTTTGATGTTGCTCCCATCTGGTAGCTTTATCCTTCAGTTCTCGTTACTTTGCCTTTTTGTATGTTGACTAAGGCGCATTTTTCTATTCCAAACTCCATCCTGATGTCCCCAGATACAATCCTTACAGTCTGGATTAGGGTATCTATTTCCTTGATGCTCTTAGCCATACAGCTTGATGTCGTCCATGAACATCAGATGGTTGATTTTGTTGCCTCTTTTCTTGAGTTGGTACCCGGCATCCATCTTCTGTAGTACTTTTTGTCATTGGAATCATGGCTACTACAAGAGTAGTGGGGACAGTGAGTCGCCCTGGAAGATCCCTCTCCTGATATTAACCTCTGCTAGTCTTATTCCAGAGCTTGTAAGTATTGTATTCCAGTTGCGCATTGTATTTTTGAGGAAGCTGATGGTATTTTCCTCTGCCCATATATTTTTCAGGCATTCTATTAGCCATGTGTGTGGTATCATGTCGAAGGGCTTTCTTATAGTCTATCCATGCCATGCTTAGGTTGGTTTTTCCTTCTCCTACTGTTCTTCATTACCATTTTGTCTATCAGGAGCTGGTCTTTTGTGCCCTTACACTTCCTTCTGCAGCCTTTCTGTTGGTGGGGGAGGGCTGGTGTTTGTCTCCTCTAGGTATTGTATAGCCTTTCACTGATGATACCTGTTAGTAACTTCCACATTATTGGTAGGCAGGTGATAGGCCTGTAGTTACTGGCTATATTTCCCTTACTCTTGTCTTTTTTGTACTAAGGATGTTCTTCCTGTGGTCATCCATTTGGGTGCTTGGTGATTTGAGATACAATGCTGGAGTTGTTCTGCTATTCGTGGGTGTAGGGCCTTGAAGTTTTTGAGCCAGTATCCATGGACTTCATCGGGACCTGGGGCTTTCCAGTTTGGCATATCTTTATTATTATTATTATTATTATTATTTTTTTTTTTTTTTTTTTTTTTTTTTTTTTTTTTGCTCTATCACAGTCCTCCAATTCGACTGGGTGGTATTTATAGTGTGGGGTTCCGGGTTGCATCCTGCCTCCTTAGGAGTCCATCACTTTTCTTACATGTGTGCCGTTTCTAGGATGACACTCTTCTGCATGAGTCCTGGAGCTACTTCAGCCTCTAGTTTTTCTAGATTCCTTTTCAGGGATCTTGGGATCGTGCCTAGTGCTCCTATGATTATGGGTACGATTTCCACTGCATATCCCATATCCTTCTTATTTCTATTTTCAGATCTTGATACTTATCCATTTTTTCCCTCTCTTTCTCTTCAACTCTGGTGTCCCATGGTATTGCGACATCAATGAGTGATACTTTCTTCTTGACCTTGTCAATCAACGTCACGTCTGGTCCTGTTTTGCACGTATCACCCTATCCGTCCTGATACCATAGTCCCAGAGGATCTTTGCCTGATCGTTTTCTATCACTCCTTCAGGTTGGTGCTCGTACCACTTATTACTGCAAGGTAGCTGATGTTTCTTGCACAGGCTCCAGTGGAGGGCTTTTGCCACTGAATCATGCCTCTTTTTGTACTGGTTCTGTGCAAGTGCCGGGCATTCACTTGCTATGTGGTTTATGGTTTCATTTTTCGTATTGCACTTCCTACATATGGGAGAGATGTTATTTCCGTCTATCGTACTTTGAACATATCTGGTTCTTAGGGCCTGATCTTGTGCCGCTGTTATCATTCCTTCAGTTTCCTTCTTGAGCTCTCCCCTCTGTAGCCATTGCCAATTGTCATCGCTGGCTAATTCTTTAGTCTGTCTCATGTATTGTCCGTGAATTGGTTTTGTTGTGCCAGTCCTCTGTTCTTTCTGTCTTTCTCCTGTCTCTGTATATTTCTGGGTCTTCGTCTACTTTTATTAGTCCTTCTTTCCCATGCACTCTTTAGCCACTCGTCTTCACTGGTTTTCAGATATTGCCCCCAGTGCTCTGTTCTCGATGTTGACGCAGTCCTCTATACTTAGTAGTCCTCTCCCTCCTTCCTTTCGTGTTATGTATAGTCTGTCCGTATTTGCCTCTTGGGTGTAGTGCTTTGTTTGAATTGTCATTTGTTTCCTGGTTTTCTGATCAATGCTGCGGAGTTCTGGCCTTCGTCCATTCCACTATTCCTGCGCTGTATCTGATTACTGGCACTGCCCATGTGTATTATGGCTTTATCATATTTCCGCGTTGAGTTTTGACTTGAGTATCGCCTTGAGTCTCTGCATATATTCTTTCCCTGATCGTGTCCTTCATCTCTTGGTGTTTTATATCTCCTCCTTCCATTATTCCCAGGTATTTGTATCCTGTCTCATCTATGTGTTTGATGTTGCTCCCATCTGGTAGCTTTATCCCTTCAGTTCTCGTTACTTGCCTTTTTGTATGTTGACTAAGGCGCATTTTTCTATTCCAAACTCCATCCTGATGTCCCCAGATACAATCCTTACAGTCTGGATTAGGGTATCTATTTCCTTGATGCTCTTACCATACAGCTTGATGTCGTCCATGAACATCAAGATGGTTGATTTTGTTGCCTCTTTTCTTGAGTTGGTACCCGGCATCCATCTTCTGTAGTACTTTTGTCATTGAATCATGGCTACTACGAAGAGTAGTGGGGACAGTGAGTCGCCTGGAAGATCCCTCTCCTGATATTAACCTCTGCTATCTTATTCCAGAGCTTGTAAGTATTGTATTCCAGTTGCGCATTGTATTTTTGAGGAAGCTGGTGGTATTTTCCTCTGCCCCATATATTTTCAGGCATTCTATTAGCCATGTGTGTGGTATCATGTCGAAGGCTTTCTTATAGTCTATCCATGCCATGCTTAGGTTGGTTTTCCTTCTCCTACTGTTCTTCATTACCATTCTGTCTATCAGGAGGTGGTCTTTTGTGCCCTTACACTTCCTTCTGCAGCCTTTCTGTTGGTGGGGGATGGTGTTTGTCTCCTCTAGGTAGTTGTATAGCCTTTCACTGATGATACCTGTTAGTAACTTCCACATTATTGGTAGGCAGGTGATAGGCCTGTAGTTACTGGCTATATTTCCCTTACTCTTGTCTTTTGTACTAAGGATTATGTTCTTCCTGTGGTCATCCATTTGGGGTGC
This sequence comes from Macrobrachium nipponense, assembly GCF_015104395.2. Lineage (NCBI taxonomy): Eukaryota > Metazoa > Arthropoda > Malacostraca > Decapoda > Palaemonidae > Macrobrachium > Macrobrachium nipponense. The sequence goes on along the minus strand of NC_061090.1, from coordinate 52,125,881 downwards.
TTGGTGATTTGAGATACAATGCTGGAGTTGTTCTGCTATTCGTGGGTGTAGGGCCTTGAAGTTCTTGAGCCAGTATCCATGGACTTCATCGGGACCTGGGGCTTTCCAGTTTGGCATATTCTTTATTATTATTATTATTATTATTTTTTTTTTTTTTTTTTTTTTTTTTTTGCTCTATCACGAGTCCTCCAATTCGACTGGGTGGTATTTATAGTGTGGGGTTCCGGGTTGCATCCTGCCTCCTTAGGAGTCCATCACTTTTCTTACTATGTGTGCCGTTTCTAGGATGAACACTCTTCTGCATGAGTCCTGGAGCTACTTCAGCCTCTAGTTTTTTCTAGATTCCCTTTTCAGGGATCTTGGGATCGTGCCTAGTGCTCCTATGATTATGGGTACGATTTCCACTGGCCATATCCCCTAATCCTTCTTATTTCTATTTTCAGATCTTGATACTTATCCATTTTTTCCCTCTCTTTCTCTTCAACTCTGGTGTCCCATGGTATTGCGACATCAATGAGTGATACTTTCTTCTTGACCTTGTCAATCAACGTCACGTCTGGTCTGTTTGCACGTATCACCCTATCCGTCCTGATACCATAGTCCCAGAGGATCTTTGCCTGATCGTTTTCTATCACTCTTTCAGGTTGGTGCTCGTACCACTTATTACTGCAAGGTAGCTGATGTTTCTTGCACAGGCTCCAGTGGAGGGCTTTTGCCACTGAATCATGCCTCTTTTTGTACTGGTTCTGTGCAAGTGCCGGGCATTCACGTTGCTATTTGTGTTGTTTATGGTTTCATTTTTCGTATTGCACTTCATACATATGGAGAGATGTTATTTCCGTCTATCGTACTTTGAACATATCTGGTTCTTAGGGCCTGATCTTGTGCCGCTGTTATCATTCCTTCAGTTTCCTTCTTTAGCTCTCCCCTCTGTAGCCATTGCCATTGTCATCGCTGGCTAGTTCTTTAGTCTGTCTCATGTATTGTCCGTGCATTGGTTTGTTGTGCCAGTCCTCTGTTCTTTCTGTCTTTCTCCTGTCTCTGTATATTTTCTGGGTCTTCGTTCTACTTTTATTAGTCCTTCTTCCATGCACTCCTTTAGCCACTCGTCTTCACTGGTTTTTCAGATATTGCCCCAGTGGCTCTGTTTTCGATGTTGACGCAGTCCTCTATACTTAGTAGTCCTCTCCTCCTTCCTTTGTGTTATGTATAGTCTGTCCGTATTTGCTCTTGGGTGTAGTGCTTTGTGATTGTCCATTTGTTTCCTGGTTTTCTGATCTATGCTGCGGAGTTCTGCCTTCGTCCATTCCCACTATTCCTGCGCTGTATCTGATTACTGGCACTGCCATGTGTTTTATGGCTTTTATCATATTTCCGGCGTTGAGTTTTGACTTGAGTATCGCCTTGAGTCTCTGCATATATTCTTTCCTGATCGTGGTCCTTCATCTCTTGGTGTTTTATATCTCCTCCCATTATTCCCAGGTATTTGTATCCTGTCTCATCTATGTGTTTGATGTTGCTCCCATCTGGTAGCTTTATCCCTTCAGTTCTCGTTACTTTGCCTTTTTGTATGTTGACTAAGGCGCATTTTTCTATTCCAAACTCCATCCTGATGTCCCCAGATACAATCCTTACAGTCTGGACTAGGGTATCTATTTCCTTGATGCTCTTACCATACAGCTTGATGTCGTCCATGAACATCAGATGGTTGATTTTGTTGCCTCTTTTCTTGAGTTGGTACCCGGCATCCATCTTCTGTAGTACTTTTGTCATGGGAATCATGGCTACTACGAAGAGTAGTGGGGACAGTGAGTCGCCCTGGAAGATCCCTCTCCTGATATTAACCTCTGCTAGTCTTATTCCAGAGCTTGTAAGTATTGTATTCCAGTTGCGCATTGTATTTTTGAGGAAGCTGATGGTATTTTCCTCTGCCCCATATATTTTCAGGCATTCTATTAGCCATGTGTGTGGTATCATGTCGAAGGCTTTCTTATAGTCTATCCATGCCATGCTTAGGTTGGTTTTCCTTCTCCTACTGTTCTTCATTACCATTTTGTCTATTCAGGAGCTGGTCTTTGTGCCCCTACACTTCCTTCTGCAGCCTTTCTGTTGGTGGGGTGGATGTGTGGTTTTGGTCTCCCTCTAGGTAGTTGTATAAGGCCTTTCACTGTGATGATACTGTTTTTTAGTAACTTCCACATTATTGGTGAGGCAGTGGGGATAAGGCCTGTAGTTTACTAGCTATATTTCCCTTACTCTTGTCTTTTTGTACTAAGGATGTTCTTCCTGTGGTCATCCATTTGGGTAAAAATGGATAAGTATCAAGATCTGAAAATAGAAATAAGCGAGTTGATTTTGAATATTGTTTTTTTCTGTTAGTTATGCCATTCTCGTTAACAGAATTTGCCTGAAAGAGGGTCTTTTACCAAATTATTATTATTATTATTATTATTATTATTATTATTATTATTATTATTATTATTATTATTATTATTATTATTATTGTTCAGAACTTGAACTGCCCTGTTCATAAAAAGCAAACCCACTGAAGGGGCCGTATACTTGAAATTCAGGCTTCCAACGAATCATCTCGAATGCGACAGTCCATCTGAAAGCAAGTAGCAACAATAGGTAGCTAACAGGAAACACAGAAAAGAGAGAGATCGGCTTCCAAAGAATGAAAAATAATAATCAGTGCTCAGAAACGCAAAAGTCCTGAGACGTCTGAAATCAGTGGTACTAATGTGTCACAGTTAAGGTGTAAGAAGTTACGGTGATTATGATATTTTTTAAAAGTGGCTTATCATCAGTATTAAGCAATTACAATATGTCCATGGCACTGAGGCATTTACCAAGCACTGCCATGGCTACCCTAAGGGGCATTCCCTTTATATTACGCCGTCGTGAAAATGCAGTCGCTTTTTTTATACGTTTCTGTGAAACTTGAATTGCCTTAATGAAAGTAGCCAGTACACTTCCATAAGGTATGGTGATAGTTATATGAAGGGTTATATTAGTTAAACTTCCAAATTGGCGGAGGCGAGAGAGAGATGTTGAGGAGAGAGAAGAGAGAGAGTCTAAAAAGCAGAGCTGTAACATCAAGATCAATAATAAAGGAGGTACCCCCTATGAATTCCCGTTTTCTGCTATACGCCTTCAAAATTGACTTTTATAGAAAACGTATTGGACGATTGACGCGCAATAACTGCAAGTTTTATTACGCGTTATTTAATTTATTATCCCGAATTTGCAAGCAAGGTTCTAAATGAGACATGAACTTAGTGTATCCTCGAAAAATAATCCAGTGACCTGATGCAGGCCGCTGAAGCCAAATCGAGCCTAAAACACTGGGTAAAAATAGCAAAAAACAGCAAAAACATCTCTCGGGAACATCAGTGCCGTTGATTTGAACAGCTTATATATGCGCACCGTCATAATCAGAACTTTATTTATTCGCATAAGAGTTTTAGCCAATATATACATCCCCACTTCTCCACCCCGCCCCCACCACTCACACAAACCATAAAAGTGAAAAAAAAAGTGATGATAGTGCAGCATAAGTCCTTAAAAGCAGCATAAGATTAAAATTTTATAAATCATGCTGAGTGCTTACTCGGCAAAAATAAATAATGGGCACAAGCGTAGAATATATATATATATATATATATATATATATATATATATATATATATATAATATATATATATATATATATATATATATATATATATATATATATGTGTGTGGTGTGTGTGTGTGTGTGTGTGTGTGTGTGTGTGTAGAGAGAGAAGGAGAGAGAGAGAGAGAGAGAGAGAGAGAGAGAGAGAGAGAGAGAGAGAGAGAGAAGGGTTATACACTTACACCATTTTACGCGTTTCCTTGGAGCCCAGCAGACATTTTCGTTACACGTAAGCAACGTGTTACCGAGTCCTATTGCCTCAGGCCCTGGCCAGTGGCCACTGAGTCTGACTGTCTGAGAAAGCCTGACGGACAAACCCTTTTGGTGATAGGAATCAGTCTTGGGATTGTTCTGGTCGCTCAGTTCCTCTATAAGTGGGTCAGACGTTGGTGTATAACGTCTTGAATTCACTGTGTCATCGTAATCGTTCTGATTCACGTCCGCTCAGTTGTTTTCCTTGAAAATCTGGTGGATTTCGATGCTTGTCGTGGTATAATTTTTGTTTTTCCGCAATTGCTTAGTGTTGTGATTTGCAAATACAGACGTTAAACGAAGTTTTAGCCCGTGGTGTTCTGTCAGGGACTCTCGAGTCTACCATATATTGCATGTACTACGCGTTTTGATATCAAATTGAAGGCTTATAGAACTATCCGTAATTGGACTACCTATATAGGAAGATGACGAGTCGTAGAGTTAAGTTTCGCCCAACCTAAGATGTCCTGTGGCTTTGTAAAGGTAAGTTATTATACAGTTATATATATATCAAAAAGTAAAGTCTTCATGATTTAAAATAAAAAAAAAAATTCAGCGAACGTAAGCTAAGTCACGTTTCAATGTATGCACGTTTTTTAATTTTAAGCATAGGAGTTTTCATGAACTAGCGAGGTTCTCTTAAGCAGCATAATAGCACGATATCATCCTTTGAAAAGGGGATAAAAACCTGGAAAAATATTATAGTCTTGTTTCATGAAACTATTGACTTAGCCTAAACATGCCTCTAGCAAGATTATAAAAGAAGTCTTGCTTGCTTGTTTGCTTGCTGGGAACATTGTTTATGCTGTACTACAAGCGTTGCTTGTTACAGAGTTTTAATTTTATATTATTTGCTTATCTGAATATTGTCGTACCATTTTAAGAATTTTAAGAGTTATGGGCCTAGTTGTGACTTTGTCATAAATTCTTATATATTTTTAAATAATTATAACACTAACACTTTCATTCACATGCCACAATACTGCATTTTTACTTTGAAACAGTCATGGTGTGTTCTGTAATACTGTAACAGACCATTGGAAAGTCTTATCGTAATACACCATCTATGAATGGTTCCGTAAGGGACAGCGCCGTCAGTGTACCTCTTGTTGTGCGCTGTATAGGGATTTCTTAAGTTTCTTTGCAGCGTCCCTTCGGCCACTAGCTGTAACCCCTTTCATTCCTTTTACTGTACCTTCATTCATATTCTCCAACTTCCATTTTACTTCCCATCCTCTTCTAATGATTCATGTGCAACTGCGAGGTTTTCCTCTTTTTAAGAGCTTTCCAGGACACACTCATGAGACCTTTTTTATTGTCAATTTCCAACTATGAATGGAGAGAACATGAGAGATATTCAGGAGTCACCCCGACAAAGGATTCCATTTCGGCCATAAGCTACAAAGTAATTCACGTCTCCCCATCTCCGTGGTGTTTTATTGGCTTCGGTAGACCATCATTCGGTTTGTCACACTAAGGCTACCCCTGTCATGGCAGTTCTGCCTGCAAGGTTTATGATATTTCAGTCATATTTATTATATAATTATTTACCATGTCAAGGAGTGTTCTTGGAGAAAATTTGAACTGATAAGGGACTATATTGGCATAGCGGTTCTCTCAGAGTGCTTGTGTATTGTAGCGAGGTATTGCTAAAACTGCTAAACATATGCTTCTGTAGATTTTGTGAGGATGGTGGAATGCAGTGTGGTACTTAATCTTATTTCGACTCTTAAAATTCTTAATTTCGTGGAAATTTGAACGCATACTTTGGACTAAGATATGGTGTATCTCTCTCTCTCTCTCTCTCTCTCTCTCTCTCTCTCTCTCCTGACGGAATGCTATCACAAAATGTAATTTAGCACCAAGTCTTTGTGTACGTCATCTCAATACTTAGATTGGTCAACTCAAGGTCTGTCTCTGTAGAACATGGGTCAGCTCTTGCAGACAAAATCATAGCGAATTAACAGAAACAATTAGGATGGATTCCAATAATATTATTTATTTAGAAAGTCATATACTTACTTTCTATACGTACTCCCTCACTCACTCAACCCCCTTATGCTCTGAGGTAGACCAAAACCAGTAATGTTCAATAGGGCCAAGCGTTAGACACGAAAACAAGGAAATATCCATCTACGGAATCGAGGAAAGCTTGGTTCAAAACCGTCCCATCTAATGCAGTAGGAAAACCTTATCCCTTCAATACCAACAAAAACGTAGAAGGCATTAGATTCGCTGTACGCCACGGACTGTACAGTGGCGATTCTACCCATAGAAAAAGGTGGGGGGGCGGGGGGGGGGGGGGCGCAACTCTGGGGGCAAAGATAATTGTTGGGTGGGCATCATAGGAAGGGTGACTGTAAAAAATAATTAAAATTTTGGAAACATTTTGAAAATCATAGAGGAATGAATTAGATTAAGGTTAAAGGTTCATATAGAATTTTGTTTGATTGCTAAGCAAAACAACTGTAAAGCATCCATCTGATATTTTACCTGACTTCCATGATATGAAAATTTAACATTCAAATCTATATACAGTTTAAAACAATACGCAAACATTAAAGAGTGGAGAGTATGTATAAATATTATACACATTTGAACCAAATAAAGAAAAGTAGTAACTATATAAAATTAACAGATATGCATGGGGCATGTCATGACAATTCTGAAAAGGTTCAATTTGACATTTCCTGTATATTAACTGTTTCACTCAATTTGAGTGTTTTAGCAATATACATAACCAAATCGTGGTGTGTGACTAGTTAATGGCTATTGTTATATTTAATAATAATTAATTTTATATATAATATTTTATTTAAAAAGTGGGGAGGAAAACCAGGGTCATGGCCAAAATCTGGGAAGGCTGCCCCCCCCCCCCCCCCCCCCCCCTCCCCCTTAGAATCGCCACAGGGTCTGTAGACCATGCTGTAGACCCCAGCCAACTCTGAGACCGTTGTGTAATTCAGGGGAGACCTTGTTTAGTACTGGCTTCGTCGTTCGAAACTCACGTACACCTACTTATGGATTTCAACTCGTTACACATTTCAGAATGATTTAGTTCCTGGACATCCTGCCTGCAGAGCCAAATCTTGTGCCAAATGTCAGTTCAGACACCGATACACGGATCAATTCTAACTCGATCTGGCCATATACTGCTGTTTTCAGTGTGATTATTTCCACATTTCATTTACAAATCTAGGGACCTTAGCCGCTGTACTACATTTCCACTATCGTAGGTTTGAACACACACACACTCTCTCTCTCTCTCTCTCTCATCATATGGAAAGACTGCCACTTTCATAATTTAACTGATGAATATTGAATGAACCCTGTCCATAAAACTCCACAACATGAGCCTCATTCACATCCTGAACCAAAGGATCGATCATCAGCATGGCGTCGAACCCCAATATACACTGCGCCATTTACAACCCTACATACAGTCCAATATCCAATGACAGTGTCCTCTCTTTTTTCAGCTTTCATTCGCTGCTGTTACATTTTGTAGTGCCAGTTAATTCTTTTAAAGGGAGATGTGATGATAAATCTAAAGGCCAAAAGGAAACTACTCTTAATTATGAATTTAATAATCAAAATTCATAATGTGCACGTAAATTTGTATGTAATGGCCAAGAAAGCTTTTACCTTACAAAACGGTCAAAGATTTACTGGGTTCATTTCCACTGTAGATTAGCGTTGCATTGCTTGAAACTAATAATGAAAACCATCTCTAGAATGTTTGTTTGGTTATTCGACATCAGTTAGTCTAATTTAATGAGTTAAGAGCAAAAAAGCAGCGAGTTTGTGCCATATATGTATGTCCATCTGAGTATATCCCTACAGTTTTTTTTCCAGTTCGATTTGTTCATTTGGGAGTAACATGAAATAGAAAGTATTTTGAGATGATATAAGCAAATTTAACTAATAAAAACAATGACGATCAGTGAGGCATCATGTAAATGATAAGTGACAGCAGGGGCTAAACATTGAAAAGTCTTTGTACGGCTCCACACAGTGTAGAGTGAGAGTACAATGCAGCGTAACTGTTATGCAAACTGCAAACGCAACGGGCAATGTGCGTTACCCCTGTAACGATCGGCTTCCTTTTTCTAGCATGCTTTGATAAAGGAGTATGAGTGCCTGACCTCCTGCCGTTGAATTGTTGTATATTTCGAGTAATGGAACAGAGTCTGATTATGGGAACGACTCTTTTTCATGAGAAATGTGACGGACATTGAACGCCCTTTTTGGTTATGCTTTCTTTCTTTAAAGCTCTGATGCTCCTAAGAAGCGGCACCATCTATAAAGCCGAACTACGAACGCATGCTTGACCGTAAGGTCGTCCCATACGTGGCTTGCAGTCTGGTTTTGACCCTTGGAGGCACTGCGTAATTTTGAGCAAGGTGTACCCCACAAACTGTATCGAACTAGCCGTTTTCAAAAATACTCTGCCGAAAGAAGACATCCTAAAAACAAAACAAGAGAGAAGTTTTCTGTTATGTAATCAATGTGCTTTGTCTTTTTATGTACGCAAAATAATGGGTTCCGGGTAATTTAGAGCCTAAGAAAACAAAGGAAGAAATAAGCGTTCACTATGGATTTATGTAAACGTCCGTTTGTTTACTTCCGAATTTTGAGCGAAAATAAGCAGCATAGGAATTTTGTTGTCATGAATCTTGAATTACGGGGTACAGAATGTGAGTTCAGTAGTATAAGAATACCATTTATTCATTTAAATGGGAAAATGACAGTTGGGCGCAATTTGGTGCCAATACACAACCGTGTTTCATGACTGAAAGGGTTGAGAAAAACTTTGGGGCGGCAGAGAACGCCGCCAAAGCGCCTCGCCGAGCGTCTCCCTCCGAGCATCGCTGGAACGCGAGAGCTATTGATCGGAGCGGCGGAACGCCGCCCTCACTTGTTCCGTGGTGGTTCTTAACTGAAATTTCATATTTCAATTACTCCATCTTCCGCTGAGCGCATTGTAAAATAAACTTTTGCGTCGAAATTTATAGAAATTGACGCATTCGTTGACATATCTTGAAGAGACGCCGCCCGAAAAGAATAAAAACGGGTAAAATCACGATGTAAATAAACGGCTTGGGGACGCGTGCTATCTCCCTCCATGTTGAACCCTCTGCGACCATGAAGAAAGACACTGCATGGCGAGATATGATGACACAACACCCTGGCGGTGGTGGCAATGGTCCCAGAGGACGGAATATCCCACACGATGGCGAGGAGAAAGGGTAAGAGGGAATTGAGGCCGTGAAATGATCTGAATAAGCTTGAGAACCGGGTGAAAAAAGGGCGGGAAAGGGCGGCCACGCGGGCTCGATGTTTTGTTTGGGTTCGCGGAATTATTTGCTTTCTTTTTTTCGGCCGTGGCTGCTTTGCATGACCTTTGACCGGCGTTCGCGGGATGTCACGCCAATGGGGCGCGCTGCCCCCTTCGTCGTGGAGTGACCCGGGTCCGTTGGAAGGACGGAAACGCCAGAAATCACCATTGTTTGGGTACACAATGATTGTGGAACCACGAGCGTGTGCTCGTTTTCCCCGTTGGTGGTCTGTCTCCTTTTCAGACTGTCGGCCATATAAATGGGTCGTTCGTTTTCCCCCGAACCTGCAATTATATCCTGAGGGAGCTCTCGACGAAATACAATTTCCTTTTCGCTCTAATCTCACTTACGGTTGTGGCTTGGGACGTAGGCTAGGGTGACCCCCATAGGTCACCATAGCGGGTTCAGGACGAGTTGCGTCTCGTACCTCTTGTTACTGATCGGGTTTTTAATCGACTATGCCCTTCATCGTGCTTATAACTTAATCCTGAACAGTAATTTTGCTGAATTTAGGCTACGCTGTTACTTGGTGTAGGCTAGGGTGGATTGATAGCACTTTATGCGTAGTGTGATGTTTCAGGTATTACTAACGTTTGCTGTGCATGTAATAGATATATCCCATAGTGGTTTTCCTGCTTTATCAATTTCCCCTGATATAATAAACATGGGCTAGGCTAACTTGTAACCCAGTACGCCATTCAAACCTAGGCTATGTTGGGATATTCTCGTTCAAATACAATACGAGTACAGTAGTAAAGAATATACTGCCTTTTCTCATAAATTTTTAGTAGATCGTACAAATGTGACGTCTGGCTACTTGAATAAACTTTTAACGCTCCAGCTTGAATTTTATCGTGGAAGTAAATTGAGCATAATTGCAAATGAAGTAGAATTGCTTATGAATTGATCAGACTGCAGGATTAACTACAATCAATTGTTTTTCTTTTGCCCAGCTTACGAAAGGTGGTAGCCCTTAGGCTAAAATTGAGCATGTTTGATTTAGAACCGGCTTTGCTCATCGTGGGAAATGTTTCAGAAAGGGGAAATAGTGTCTTCAGTATCACCTTTATTCACATCCAGATTACCCTCATACTTTTACTTATAGAGATTGCCTCTGTAAATGTCCTATTTTTTTTTTTTTTTTTTTTCTCCCATTATCACATGATTAAGTATACTTTTATTGAATTGAAGCTAAAATAATATTTGGAGGCTGAGAATACTTTCCTGTGTTAGTGTGTTGTTAATAACCTGAAGTTTATTTCAGTAGCAAATTTATTGTACTTAGAGGTACTGCGTTCTCTCTGGTATCTCATGATTGTGGGGGACCTCAGTGGGAGAAACCTGGTTTTTTGATTGTGGGAAAACATAAAAGGAGAGTGCTAATAATAGGGAAGTATTCTAACTTAACGTACGATTGCACCCTCTCTACATCGCATAATGTAGGGCACTAAATTATCTATATAACTTTGTGCGTTGTTTCTGATAATGTTCAGTAAGCTTTGTTAATTGCAATGTTGTTTCTGATAATGTTCAGTAAGCTTTGTTAATTGCAACTTGTGGATGTATCACTCAATTGTTAGGGTGTATTTCTGTATCTCACTAGTTCCCCCTCCCCCCACCACCCAAAATTCCCAACTTCCCACTGTAGGTTCATATACTTGTTAATGAGCTGAGGAGTCCTGTATCTCTGAAACTACTAATTTGGAATTGAAATGAATAACGGAGATGACCCCAACCCCCAAGAAATACGCTTTATATTTTGCAAAATGGCAAAAGTAATCAGGTGAATAGGGGTTTCATATTATCTGAAACAAAATCCCATCAAAAGTCTCACTCATATGAGTGTAAAAAAAAAAAAATAGTCTTAGTGACTAGTTTTATTAATATATACGTATGTAGGTACTTCGGTAACAAATCCGTGATAAAATTTAGTATGCATTCCGTGGTAAGTTATGGGGACTTCAGAACTATGAAAAAACCTCCAGTAAAGTAAGAAAAAGAAAAATTGTAATAGGGTAAAAAACCGCATGGTACAGGGGTGGACCATGTACGATCAATGTGTACAACCCCAAAAAAAGTACATTATAACACGTCCTGACATCGGAGATGGGCATCAGATGCAAGTTCTTGTTGGTGAGAAACGGAGCTAAAGACCTCTACTCCGGTGTCGGGATGCGTTATAATGTACTTTTCTTGGGGTTGTACACATTGATCGTACATGGTCCACCCCTGTACCATGCGGTTTTTTACCCTAGAAATGAAAAAAAATTGATATTGAAGGGTTATTTCTGATGTTCAAAAAAGGAGTTGGATTTGTTTAACAAAAAAAGAAACTGACTTATGCTTTTTTTCAACTTATGATTTTAAGAAATATTAAGAAAGAAATAATAGGAGATGTATAAGCCTGGGCTTCTACTTACAATGTCAACAAGATATTAAAAGTACATTATCATTTAGAAAAAAAAGCATAATGTTTTCAAGCAGCAGTGAAACATAAACCTACTTCTTAGTCAAACAGGAGTTGTTTAGTTAACTATTCATTTGTTGACAGCCAGCAAGCAACGCTTTCTATGTGGCAGGACATTTGCTATCAGAGGTTAGAGTTACATCCATAAAATTTAGTATTTAGGTTTAATAACGAACACCATCATTACTGTACAGCGATACCTCAATTTACCGGACATTTTGGGGGTGAGCCCCTCTTGGTAAATAACAGAATCTGCTAAATAAGAATGGTTGGTAAATAGCCAAGAAAATATGTCCCCCTGGAGCAACTTGCTTAGCTTCTAGTGAACAGCAATTCCAAGTGAAATAATTGATGACCTATCTTAACTGGTATTTTGATGTTTTCATTTGTGTTAAAATATTTATTGAATTCAGGTTATGTATATATATTATTTATTTATTTATTAATTAACCCCCCCCCCCCCCCCCCACCCCCCCCCCCCCCCCCCGTATTCACGTTCTCCAGATTTGCAGACTTGCACATTCACAGATTTCTCTTTGGAACATTTCCTCATATTATAAAGGACCCCAGATTCGCAGATTTCTCTCTGGAACAATTCCCCGCATTATTAGCAGAAAATTTGCCTTTCATGTTATTTTCCTATGAGAAATATTCACTTTTTTTTTTTTTTTTTTTTTTATCCTAAAATGTGCTTTTAGTGATAAAACTATTAAAAAACCAAGTATATAAATTATTTGTCAGTTTTTCTTGTATTTTAACTAACAAAATAGGAGGTGTTAAGATTTGTATAGGGATTCCAACTATTTGCAGGTTCTAACAGTGGAGGGGGGGGGGTTGTTGTCTGGTACGCATCTCCCGCAAATACAAGGGACCACTGTATTGGTCAGTGTAGATTTACAAAAACCTACCCAATTGCTATAGTTTTACCTAATTACTGGGTATGCTTATAAATTTTTAATTTTCCCTTCCCCTTCTCTTTTAGTGGAAACTGTTCATATAGATTTTGTGTTGTCTACTACTTCTGTTTCTCCCTTATGAATAATCAAGATGGTATGTTTCTAAATGAGGGGGAAACCATTCTATAAGAAACAATTTGGCAAAACTGTGGGCTAAAGCTTTACTTGGATCCTAGCTAACATTTTCATGTACAGGGGGTCCTCGAGTTACGACGTTGATCCGTTCTTACGATGCATCGTAACACGAATTTCAGCGTAAGTCGGAACATTGAAAAATACCACATGATTTAATGTAAATACCTATCAATAACAACGAGAGAACAATTCCTTACCTTTATATTAGTTTGATTGGCTTGCACACTGGAGAGGAAGCTGCGGTGCTGGAGAGACTTGGGGGAGGTTAGTGAAGAGAAAAAGAACCTCCAGAAGTTGCTGGAGATGCTGAGGCAGATGATTCTTGAGGTGAGGCAGAACATACTAGTACTGGAGATGCTGAGGCAGGTGATTCTTGAGGTGAGGCAGAACATACTAGTGGAGATGTTGGGGCAGGTGAGTCTTTAGGTGAGGCAGAACCTACAGAAGGTGCTGGAGATAACTGGGGCAGGTGAGTCTGGGTTAGCAGAACATTCAGAAGTGATGGATTAGCAGAGGCAGCTGAGGTAGAGGGTACAGGATCTCCTGCAGGCCTCTCTACCTTCTTAAAATACTGCTCCAGGTTAGTCTGAACAGAGAGCGACCTCTTTTCATCCAAGATCTCCTTGTAACACTGCATCAAATCCATGACGCCTCTGGAAACCCTAGTGAACCTGTCCAAGTTGGGATCCTGAGCCTCAAAAGTTGACAAAGCTTGCTGCAACTCTGCAAAACCTCTTATCAAGTTCCTGCCTTGTGAAAGCCTTAGGCTCTGGGGTGGGTGCTTTCTTCTTCTTCCTCTATTATCTGCTTCTCCAGTTGTATCAGGTCCTCAGCAGATAACTCCTCGCCATGAGACTCCAGCAGCTCTGTAACATCATCAACCTCCATCTCCAAATTGATTTCCTTACTCAGGGCAACAACGTTCTTGACAACTAGCTGAAACTGTGTCCTCAAACCCATGGAAATCATTCACAAATTGAGGACAAATTTTCTTCCAGACACCATTCATGTTTGTTTGCTTAACCTCCTCCCAAGGAATTAGCAATGTTCTTTACAGCATCAAGGATGTTGTAGGATTTCCAAAAGTCCTTCAGAGTCAAGTCCTTCTTGGTTTCAGTTGCCTGTAAAGCCATAGCAATTGTCCTTCGTAGGTAGTAGGCCTTGAACGAAGCAATCACTCCTTGGTCCATAGGCTGTAAAAGGGCCGTGGTATTAGGTGGAAGGTAAACCACCTTGACATTAGGGTTGAAGTCTCCAGCTGGGCAGGGTGTCCAGGGGCATTGTCCAGCACTAGCAACACCTTAAAGGGGATACCCTTGGAGGCGCAATACCGCTCCACACTTGGAACAAAATGGTTTACGAACCAGTCCTCAAACACTGCAAGTGTCACCCATGCCTTCTTGTTGGACTTCCAAATTACTGGTAGTTGACCCTTCCAAATGCCCTTGAGTGCCCTTGGATTTTCAGCCTGATACACCAACAAGGGCTTCAGTTTGAAGTCGCCAGCAGCATTACCCCCAAGAAGTAAAGTTAGCCTCTCCTTGCTGGCTTTATGACCCGGGTGCTGACTCTCCTCCTTGGCGATGTAAGTGCGGTTAGGCATACGCTTCCAAAACAAACCTGTCTCGTCTACGTTAAACACTTGCTGAGCAGAATAACCCCCCTCCTTAATTATCTCAGACAACGCTTTAGGAAATTCACTCGCTGCTTTCTCATCCCCACTAGCAGCTTCACCTTGCAATTTTAAGGTTATGGTAATTGGCCCAAGCCTTACAAAGCGCATAAACCAACCCCTTAACTAGCCACAAACTCTTCACTTTCACTTCCCTCCCCCTTTTCTTTTTTCAACGCTTCAAACAATCTTTTCGCCTTCTCCTGAATCACCATAAGGCTGACTGGATACGCCGTTGATTATTTTTGGTCTTCCAAACCAAAGCACCAATAACCTTTCCATTTCAATTATTAGACCACTACGCTGCTTAGTTATCACTGTCGCTTTCATAGGAGCAGATCCTTTCACATGTTCAACGATGCGCTCTTTATCTTTGATAATGGTAGCAACGGTCGAACGGCTAAGGCCAAGCGAGCGGCCAATGTTTGTTGGCGTTTCTCCCTTCTCGGATCGCTTTATAATGTCCACTTTAATTTCCATGGTGATGGCCTTTCTTTTCTTCGATGCACTACCATCAGAAGAGTCCGCCTTGCGCTTGGGAGCCATAACAAAGAGCAAAAAGTTACAAAAACGATACAACACGAGGGAGAGAGAGGCAGTGTAAACAACCAAAATGGCGTATGGGCGTGGACTGAGCCGTAGCGAAGCGACGAAGTCCTCTCCCCCACAAAGCGTATTCTTCCGCCCCGTTGCCGCCTGGAAAACTAGTTCGCGTGGTTGTTTACGTTGCTTACGACGCGAAACCGCGTAAGACGGAACGACGCAAAATATTATTTTTTTATATTTTTATGGGGGCGCGTTCGTAACCACGAAACATCGTAAGTCGAGACCAAGCGTAACCCGAGGACTTACTGTATAGGAAGTTCCCAGGTTACGACGGAGGTTCCATTCTTGAGACGCGTCGTAAGCCGGAATATCATAAAAAATCATAAGAAAAACTTACTTTTAATGCTTTGGGTGCATTGAAAACTATGTAAACTGCATTCTTATCGCATTTTTCATCAAAAAACCTTCAAATATTGAATATTTTGCATTTTTGGTGTCATATTTCATCTGCCAGATGAGCATTGTAGGTGGTGTAACCCTGGAAATAATTTTTGATGAAGATAATTGAAAAGCGCCTTAACCTTGGAACATCGTAACTTGAACCCGTCGTAACATGGGGACTGCCTGTATTGGTTTTCAACAAACAGTTGGTCAAGTGAATATAGGGGTTAAGGTATGTATATGTAAGTGCATTAACCACTACAATTATACTTTGAAGATGTAAATGGTGTTATCCCCAACCCTTTATATGATATATATATATATATACACACACACACACACACACACACATAAACATATATACAGGCAGTCCCCGGGTTACGACGTTGCGAGGTTACGACGGCTACAACGCTCATCTGGGAGATGAAATATGACACCAAAAAGGCAAAATAATCAATATTTGAAGGGTTTTTTGATGAAAAATGCCATAAGATTGCAGTTTACATAGTTTTCAATGCACCCAAAGCATTAAAAGTAAGGTTTTCTTAGGATTTTTCACGATGTTCCAGCTTACGACGATTTTCGGCTTTCGACGCGTCTCAAGAATGGAACCCCCGTCGTAACCCGGGGACCGCCTGTATATGCATTCCCCGGTTATCTGTGGACTTACCGGCGATCCAGTTTTATGGGGCTCGTCCAGCGTATGGTTCATTGGAAGCACCGAACGGTTTTTAAAATGTTTTGACTTTTTGGTCTTTTTAATGTTATTTACTCTTTTGTTGTAGAAATATTATACTGGAAAAGGAATACTGTATTACTTGTTGTGTAAATGCATACTGCCAGAAATGGCTGATTTGCTATTGAACAAGCAAACCCGATAACGATGATTTGCTTGCATTTCAACCATCGTACAGTAGTAGAAAAATAGTTGAGTAGAAGTAGGATAGGACTGATATAGTTTTACATTACTTTATCTTAATTCGTTATGGAGAAAAGATCGGCAAGGGCATATACGTACTGCTAAAGTTAAGCTGCAAGTTGTAGCTGAAGCTGAAGCTGAGGAAAGAATGTTCATCTGCTAACGACTATTATCGTGCAACGGCACATGGATGAAACTCTGCAAACATTGGTATCTCATTGTTTTCACTCGGATAAAAGATAAATATGTAAAACTCTTAGTATTATGATGAAATCAAGTGAAAATATGGAGTGCATTGGCACATGGATGAAACTCTTGCAAACATTGGTATCTTATTGTTTTTACTCGGATAAAAGATAAATATGTAAAGCTTGTAGTATTATGATGAAATCAAGTGAAAATATGGAATGCAATCTGTTGATATTTTTTGTATGCAATAAATATATATCCCCTCAGCACCGTCAACTAACAAAAGTAACCAAGTTTCATTCACAACAATACATATTCAAGTGACATTTTGACTTCTAAATTTGTATGACGTTAAATAACACAACCTCGTCCCATATACGTATATCAATAGTTTTGAGAGATTCATTTATGCTAACTAGAAGGAAGAAAATCGCTCTTGATTTTAAGTTCAGTAGACAGCAAAATAAACTTACCTTGCAATTGTCCTCCGCTTATTTCCAAACCAAAACATTGATTGCTGTTTAGATTTTTAGAGGGCTTTCAAGTATTGCTATTCATGAGGGGTGTGTTACGCATCCACTGTGAACTTGGACCCCCTCCTCCCCCTCTGTATATTTAGAAAAATTCAGTATTGGATTTCAAAATGGTATAGAAAAGAATAGTGTGTGTGTGTTTATTTATATATAATGTGTTAGTAGTTTATATTTTAAATCACAAAGAAATAAAAAAAACTTGATCATATGAAAAGTGACAGAATCTCCAGTGTTTCTATTTTCCTTTGTGGCTGTCACTTTGTTCTTATATATTAATCTCTTAGTTATAGCTCTAAACTGTATACTGAGTATGTTCTCCAAACTTTAGTGGGAGATATACTTGTGGCAGCCGGACAGGGATACAATGAGTGGGTTTACAGTGATTGTTAAGAATGCTGTGCCACACATGGTAACAATTCTGGCAAAAGGTTTGCATTTTATCCCACGGGTAAGTCGACCCGTGGTTTTGGAAAGACTTCTAGGCTTGAAAAGTGGGGATTGTAGACCAAAGATTATAAAGTATATTACAAGTATTTGCTAACCTTGCTGATGGTTTTGTCTTCCATTTATTTGCAGGAAAATGTTTGTTGGGGGCCTGTCATGGGAAACAACCCAGGAGACCCTCCAACGTTACTTTGGTCAATATGGCGAGGTCATTGATTGCGTCGTAATGAAGAATAGTGACACGGGAAGGTCTAGAGGTTTTGGCTTTGTCACGTTTGCAGACCCCAACAAAGTTGATGTTGTTTTGAAAAGTGGTCCTCATGAATTGGATGGGAGAACTGTAAGTAGGGTTTTTAGTCTTTGTATTATATTGCACAGTGGTGCTTTCAGATAATTCATATAGGGGAAACAACTGAGTTGACTAGCTGATCTAGTCTTGCCCGCTTGTTGATCCAGCCTCCGAAAAAATACTTTTGTTTGCTGCAAAAGGAGAGTAGAGGTCTCAAGGTGTTACTCCCACCACCGATGAGTTGTGACTGGTGCCCATCTCCGGTATCAGGACTTGTCAAAGTACTTTTTTGGAGGGTGGATCAACAAGCGGGCATGACTGGATCAGCTAGTACAGTCGGTTGCTTCCCATAGGCCACTGAATGGAAGCTTTGAATTGTATAATTTTGTGTAAAATTTTAAGTTTTGGAAAGCATTATGGGTTACATGGAAGCTTGTTACAAAAAGAAATAACTTGTTTTAGGGAGGTCTGTAAGGAAATTAATGTGAACTCTTGGTAATTTTCAGAATAATTTTAAATGTTTTCTTACGGTGTGGGTGGGCGTTTATGAAAATTAAGAAATGATCTTCATATCCATCTCATGATGTATAGAAGGTAAGAACTACCTAGCGAAGGTTTGCTCACTATTCCTTTTGTCCTACAGATTGACCCAAAGGCCTGCAATCCACGAAGTATGCAGAAGCAGAAGAAAAATGGGAACTGGCCTAAAGTATTTCTTGGTGGTCTCCCATCCAACTTAACTGAGACAGACTTACGGAATTTTTTCTCGAGGTTTGGTGCTGTTATGGAAGTGGTGATTATGTTTGATCAAGAGAAGAAGAAATCCAGAGGTGAGTTGGAAGATATAGTTTTTGTAAGATCTTAGTTTTTTTTATTATTATTATTACTATTATTATTATTATTATTATATACTTACATCAAATGTCTTTGTAATCCCATCTACTGCAAATTAGTTAAATTTTTGGCCATGTGTATTTTTGTGCAGAATGGCCATCCATATGTGAGATTACAAGGTGGATCAGTTTTCGGGTGAAGTATAAAACAAAATATGTTTTCAATTATTGAAGCGGTGTCAGTGGTTATGAATGAGCTATGTAGTTTAAATCATTAAAAAAGATGTGCTAATTAATTGAGGGTGGATGAATGTTTCTAAACTGTACAAAGGTTTGAAAGGTTTGAATGTTAAAATAGAGTTGTTAGCACAACATTGAGTTAATGTTGATTGTCCTTGCAGAAGGTAGGGAATTGGTATTCTTAAGAATAGGAACACTCAACCATGATTTTGTGTACCAAGTGTATGTACATCAGATAACCCTTATATGCTTCTGAAATTTAATCTTAGTTATCTTGCATATTAGAATTTGACATTTTTCTTTTTATATATTTATATATAATGTGGAGGGGTTGAGATCAATCCTGTCAGGCTTTCACCAGCAGATGAAGTAGAAATACTGTTAGGGCAGTTAAGGACTTTAGGTGTAGTTGATTTTTTGAACTTTCACCCTGATATTTTAGTTTAGTTTTATGGTTTACAGTTCTGTTATTGCATGAGCAGGCTTCTAGGTATTGTTTTGATAATTGGTAAGATTTTGACCTTAAGGCCTATGGTACGATTAAGTATTGTGGCTCATAAAGACACTTGTTAAACTTAATTGAAAGGTGTTTCATGGACATTTTGAATTGAAAGGTGTTTCATGGACATTTTGTTTTTAATTGTAAGCCTTCACAGTAAGAAAGGGTCCGGTTATTAAAATGTCACTTTAGCATTTATTTTATCTTAATTATTACCATATGTTTTACTGTAGCCCTTTTCCTATTTTGATGGCTGGACCAAATTGATGTGTTTCCAAAACAAGTAGAAGTAATGTACCACCTTTATTTGTTTAGGTTAGAACAATTCTCAAGTATTTCTGTAATGTAAAATCATATGTATTTAATATTAATTATCTTAGAATTTTATTTCATTTTTTATTGTTTTATTTATTTATTTATTTTTTGTAGGAAAAAGTGTTTCGTATATGTAATGAGTAAGGTGTGACTTGAAATTACAGTAAACATGTGATTAACCCAAATTTAGGATAATGTGGAAACACATCTTGATTTTTTCTTGGCTTGTTTTAAGGGGCAAAATAAGCAGTGTTTGGTATGAAAATCTATAATCTAAGGTAAAGAAACCTTGCCTTCTTAATTCAAAGCATGTAAAAAAGAAAGAAAAAAAAAAGGACTTGATCATCATGTGTGTCATTCGGGTTTTGAGACCATACCTTAGTTTTTACTCTTGATTGCTAGCTGAAATAGGCAGGTATTTAAGTTTGCTAATTTTTATTGAGAAGGGAATTTTCGTGAGTGTTGGGCCCATAGGTTCAGTGTGGTTAGGTTCACTGTGGTTGCTGGAAATCTTATCAATGCCAGAATCCTTAAGGGGAGTGCTGGCACCACAACGACCCATGATTTAAAGTTCTCAGCATATGGTTTAAGGGATTTTATTTAAATATTTGACATGATAATGTGCAATAAGAGATAACATACATGAAAGGAAGCTAAAAGATTTGACCTTGTTTCAAGTTCATCTAATTTAATAAAGCAAAAAAATTTTTGCCATTTTTAAAATAATATAAAGGAAATTACAGCCCAAATTAAATTTGAACACTTTGCTTCAGTAAAGATAACGTAAATTTCATTCTGAGAAGGAGTCTTCATTTGAATTAAGTTTTCAGTAAGTTGTATGAAAATGGTAAATTTTTTTAAATACTCAAGAACTGTACGTAGTATGATTTGGAAGTACATTCATGTGAGTTCTGTACTTAAGGAAGGGCGCCTCAGTGGTGTGATCGGTATGGAGTTGGCGTACCACCTTTGTGGCCGTGAGTTCGATTCTTGGGCATTCCATTGAGGTGTCAGATATATGTATTTCTGGTGATAGAAGTTCACTCTCGGCGTGGTTCGCAAGTCACGCAAAGCCATTGGTCCCGTTGCTGATTAACTACTGGTTCCATGCAACGTAAAAACACCATACAAACAAACAATTTACTTAAGGAAATTTTGGAATTTATTGAACTAGTAAAAATGATTATGCTGTGTTGGGGGGGGGGGGGGGGGGGGGGGGGGGGGGGGAGAAAAATGGAAGCATTCAGAAAAGGCAGGAAAGTGATATATTTTCATGTGAAGAGGTAAATAGTTATAATGTATGAATCATGCAATTATTTGTTTTCCCCCCTTTTTTATGTGCGTGGGTTTATTATATTTCGAGTGATTTTTTTTTGTGTGCAGATATAGTCATTTACATATGAAGTAAAGGATATAAATGCTATGCCAAATTATATTGGGGTTTTCATTATTTGACTAACAGGCTACAAATCCTTGTAAAAACCTGTTCATTTCAATGGGTGTAATATGGTAGAGAGAACCATAACTCTTTAGTAATTGCACAAAAATCTCTCAAAGAACTTTTATAGGCTGAAATACCCTTGAGTTTGTTTGTTATATTAAACTCTCCAAGAAAATGTACATGTGCATATTTTGTAGGTATTATGGTTTTTAGTGCAGCCCTAGAGATGTTTGAAAATAAGCCGTTAATTGGTGTTGAATGTTATAAAACTTATAATTAATCAATACAAAGCATGCCTGTTTGCCAGTCATAATGCTTCTGAATTGCTGGAGACATAATGTTTTTCACTTTTGACCTTGGTAAAGGCAGTATTTATGATGTGGTGAGTTTTTGCCAAAACATGTACAGTAATTGATATAAAAAAAAATCATTTGCCCTTGAC
Source organism: Macrobrachium nipponense (assembly GCF_015104395.2). Classification (NCBI taxonomy): domain Eukaryota; kingdom Metazoa; phylum Arthropoda; class Malacostraca; order Decapoda; family Palaemonidae; genus Macrobrachium; species Macrobrachium nipponense. Next base: position 52,104,250 of record NC_061090.1, on the reverse strand, counting down.
ATTTCCACCTCAAATTTGGCTGCCATTCCCTGAAATGTATGGGAACTACCAGTGCTAATTTTTCTAATTCTGAGGTTAGTTTGTCATTATTTCCATAAAGAGATTTTGTTAATTATCCAGGTACAAATACTGGATTACTTTGGTCACTAACTGTAAGAATTGATTTTGGTTCCTTAACCCGGATAATACCAGGAAGTTGATCAAGCCCAGATCGGACCCTCGCTGTTGTGTACTGCTTTGTGCATCACCCTGCATTCTTGCAAATTTCATTTAAAAAAATGGGAAATTGCTGCATTTAAAACTTAAGATTACTAACTCTTGATATTTGAAGAATCTACCTTTTTGGTCGGGTACAGTTGTGAAAATGTATGTGTGGAATGAAATCCAAACGTTAAAGTTTTTTTAAATTGTTCTGAAGGTTTCGTGGATGTGGACAGAAATTTCAATTGCGCTCTTCTGACCTTGCCATGGTTATTATGAGGCCTCTATGAATTTGTACAAGTGGAATACTATGGACACCATTATTTGATATGTCAGTTCAATCGTTAGTTACTAGTGGGCAACCCTATGACATTATGTCCACCATGTATATATATATAGAGGCATAATATTATGTGAATAAAAATGTTTGGTATGATTGTTTTCAACATCCTTGAAGGAATTAAGAAAAAAAAAATTCACATTTTGGATGGCTAAGGGCTATGATGCACAAGATATGTGCTACATAAGTATTGTCAGTAAAAAAAAAATTTCTGTTAAACTTGGATCACATTTCACTAGATAAAGCTGGTGTAAAAAGAGACAGAAAATGAAAACACTTAAGTGGTATCTTCATGACTTTTAGTTATTTAACATTGTTAAAACCCATTATCATTTGTAAATGGCAGTCGTGAATTGTGACATTCTAGGCAAAAAAGAAAAAATAAATAATTAACCAAAGTAACTTACCTTGTCATAGAAATGGTCATACGTGATTGATTCATGGACATATCATGTTTAGCCCACATGACCCACTCACTTTGTGCAGAGAATTGAGCTCCAGTTGACAATTATTATAAAGGATTAGTTTATCAACCTATGAGCTTGATAAAAGCCCTTCTTGGGCTGGTTAATGAGTGACAATAGGCATGCATAATTATATGTCCAAACGGAAGCCAGCATTTGACATTAGGCAACCTCGACTACAAATGTTTTTCAGCTTCATGGTTTTTGGTTATGTAGATAAATTCATATTTTGTAAAGGGCAGGCTTATAAAGTAGCCCTGTAAGTGTTTTAACTCTTGACCAAAATGCCTAATGAGTTTGTATGTAGAAATATGGGCCTTTGAGTCTTAAAAAAGTGCTTTTGAATATTCAAAGTTACGTTCCTTTCAATCCTGAAAATGTAGCCCTAACAGAAATTCTTGTTAAAATTTGTCTTGAATGTTCCAATCTGATTGCCATATGTATTATGAATTTGAATAAGACCTAAACCCTCACCCAACCCGAGATCTTAGGATTGAGCCTGTTTATCTGGTTGGTATAATTAATAAAATTGATTCGATTGACTTTTATTTATGGTAACCAGTAATGAGAGAGGACATTGGGAAGAGGAGACAATTCTTGTGATTTATCTACAGGAGCTTGCAAGTAAAGCAGCAAAGGATGCAGGGTGGTGGTTGGTGTCTTGCACCCACTCAGTACTTTGTAGGTAGTTCACAATAGGTTGGTCCTTTCTTCATACACTAAGCTAAGCTGTTTTTCTGTTTGGTTGTCACTACACTAGGCTTTGGGTTTTTGTCCTTCGAAACGGAAGAGGCAGTGGATAGAGCGGTGGCTGAGCACTTTGTCAACATAAATGGAAAGCAGGTATTAGTCTTAAGTATTTTTAGGGTCAGATTGGCATATTAGCTTTTGTTTCAGTGCTTATACAATACTGCTTTTTGAAATCTGGGCATTCATTGTTACGCTTTAACATGACAAGTGACCAAAATTCAAGAATGCTTATTTAATTATCTCTGCCTTTGCAAGTAATGCATTTAAATGCTGCTGATGTATAAGTAGTGTTCAGTGCTCTATGCCATTCTAACCATTTTTAGATTTAATTTCTTTACAGCCTTTCTGGATTAAAAGTAATTCATGTTTTACTAAATTTTGTTAATCAAATTTAAAGTAGTGTTTTTATGATGTGAGCGCCAGTGTCAACTCTTCAAAGGATTAGGTTCAGGTTTTCAACTTGAGAGGAATTGGGCCATGGTATGAGTTTAAAGTGATTTGTCAGTACAATTTAGGCAGTAGGTGAGCAGTGATTGAGTGAAAATTATCTTTGTTGCATCATAAAGTTTCAGTAGACTTTACCTCTTTTTGCCAGAAAGGTTGGTTTTGTGTAGCATTTTCAACCTTGAAAATCTTCATGTATTTCTCAGATTTTGTCATATGTAGTTTTGATTATAGAACAAATATTTATATTGCTTCTATTGGCCCCCTCTATATTCCCAAAGAAGGAATTGGATTGTTAACATTTCATCCATGAAGAGTTTTAATGTGTGAAAATTGCAGAAAATTTGCATGGTATAAAACATCTTAAAATCTTTCTCACACGAGAACACTACTTACTAGCCTATTTGATTATTTGATAACTGAGTCAATTATATTCACATGTGATGATAGGTCTGGTAAGTCTTAACAGATTTAGATCTAGATGTAATTTTATTAGTGACAGGGTGGAACTGGGTTTCTCCCATTGTTGGGTTCTTGGTTCCAAATTTTTCTTTAGACATTTGTTGTTGATGTCTTATGAGCCCCAGTGTCATTTCAAGTTAAACGGTTAGTATTACCTGAACCTTTTGTTTTTTCCAAACTGCTGAAGGTTGAGATAAAGAAGGCAGAGCCACGAGATGCAAGCAAGGCGCAGGAGGATGCTGGTCAGTGGGGCACTCCTCCAGACAATCAGTGGGGAATGCCTGTTGGACCCCCTGGGATGCCTGGACTCAATAATGTAAGTTTTTTTCAAAGTAAGGCCAGGTTAAGAGTAATCCTGAAGCTAGTTTATTTTCATTGATCCCATGAATTGTGTCTTTCCTGAACTACTCCCAAAGCGACACATTTTTCAGGACCCTGCCACTTAATTTTTTGTTATTCCCAAACTATTCCTTTCTACCCCTTCATGCAATTTTTTGTTATTCCCAAACTATTCCTTTCTACCCCTTCATGCACAACTTGTTTAGTTGGAATTGTTATACAGCCAGTAATACTGAAAAAAGTTTGATGTTGTTGGTCCTTCATTCATTTGTATAATTTGGAAATTCTCGATATTTCTTCCAGGGAATGGGCCCAGGTAATATGGGTCCTCCTTTAGGGCCCCCCTTAGGACCTCATAATAGTCAGATGGGAGGGCACATGGGAACCCAAGGAATGGTCCAAGGCCCGTACCAAGGCTGGGGTACTCCTCCGCAGCAGCAGGGATACCCACCGCAAGGGTATGGTGCCCCCCAGGGCCCTCAAGGCTACCAGGGTTGGGGTGCAGGCCAAACACTGCAGCAGTGGGGTGCACCTAATTACGGGTCTCCAGGAGGCCAGCAGTACGGAAGTTTCGGTGAGCCTCACTTTGAATGTGTGTTAAGTTGATGAATAGATTTGACTCAGTTCAGATGTTCTTAGTTTCCACCAGTAGGATTCTTGGATGATTTCTTTTGTTATAGAGTACTGAAGTGTTTTTTAACTCTTAATGCTTATCTGAGAATTTGACAAGGTACTGCTGAGTTACAGTTCATGTATTGAATATAGTTGATTGCTGAATATAATTGGCAAAAATGTCAGATTAAAAAAAGTATTGCAGGTATATTCATGTATTCATAAAGCACGAGTATTGGACATGTAGGTTAGTCAAGGAGTATGTCAACACCCTGTTGTCATTTAATTGTAAAATAATGAATTCAGTTACACATTGCCTTGAAATTGAATGGGGTGTCATATCCTTGTATATCTGTAGTTGTAGTGTCTTGAATGCTCGTGCAAGCATTCAAAAAGGAGAAAAAAGGATTGAGATAAAGTGTGAGGGGGTGTGTTTCAGGACCAATGGAGGGTGGATCGTGGGGGTGGACGTCCCCCACCTCTCCCTCCTCCACACCTCAGCCACACGAACGTGAGTCGTGCATGGCGGGTGTGTGTGTGTGTGTGTGTGTTTATACACTTGGTGTTTTTGTTATTGCATATCAGCTGGAGTTGAGCTTTTTGAGATCATTAACAGTTATTGCAGTTTGGTTTAATATCTTAATAAAGAAAGTTTTAGCTAATGGGAACCTCTCTATAAGTGAGCTGTAGAATCCTCTTTGAATGCATGCAGTTTAACTGATTCTCTCTCTCTCTCTCTCTCTCTCTCGTGCTCCCCCCCCCCTCTCTCTCTCTCTCTCTCTCTTCCTCTCTCTATTCTTCTTCTCTCTCTATCTCTCCTCTTCTCTCTCTCTCTTCTCCTCTCTCTCTCTCTCTCTCTTCCTTCCTTGTCTCTTGTTTGTACATAACCCTGTATGTAGTGCTTTTTACTGTGTGGTAACCTTTTCTACTAATATCTTTTTTTGGTTTGATGTGCTTTATTGAAAATCTAGGAGAAATCTTACCAGTCTTTTATAGAATATTATAGATGACTAAATAGAAGTCAGATGGGTTCATTTGTATGGAATGAGATTGATTTTTCTAAATTTTATTATATAAGACTTAATAGCAGTGAATTGTAAATAATTGTGACCTCTTGGGTATCTAAAGAATTATAGTGTAAAGATGTGGTTAGTGCCTACCGCTAAATTAGGTAGAGCCTACAGTAATTGATTTGGAAAACTGTTGCAGGTGAATGTTATCACTAATGAAAGTTAGTTGGTAGGAAAAGTATTTAGTGAATATTGATTAGTATACAGGCAGTCCCTAGTTTATGACGGGCGTTCTGTTCTTGAGATGCGTCATAAGCCGAGACATTGTCGAAAATCATGAAAAATCCTAAGAAATCCTTACTTTTAATGCTTAGGTGTATTAAAGACTATGTAAACTGCCTTTTTATTATATTTTTCATCAAAGAATCTTCAAATATTGATTACTTGCATTTTTGGAGACATATGTATTCCATCAGATCGCCGCTGTAAACCTGGAAATAATTTCTGACGAATATAATTGAAAAGCATCGTAACCTCGAAATGTCATAAGCCAAAACTGTTGTAAACTGGGGACTATCTGTACTGCCTTTGTATTGTTGGGTTCCTTGACGATGAGAAATCCCAAAAATGAAACTGGTTCTGAAAATGATTGTCACAATTAGTAGTAATAGTTTTTTTTCTATCGCCACCATTTTAAGTCATCAGTTTGGTTCTAAAATTGATAGTTGAAAGTTTTGATTAGTGGTCATAAACAAGATTTTGGGATGTTCGAGTGGAAAGACGCCAAAGGAAGTGAGTTACGTAGTAGTAAAAACACATCCCACACTCATTGCCGCATCTTCTTGAAGGGGGTTGGCCATTAGAGAGCAACCAATTAAAACTGGTTGAGGTGTGTGTTTTCCAAAGCTAAATGAACCTACTTCTTGCCCCAGGAAGTATTCATATGCAGTCATAACTGATCGGTAAACTTATATGAAATTAGATTACACTTGTAAGGCATTGAGAGGTGAGGGTGAGATAGCCTGCCTCATAACCCACAGAAACATAGTAGTTTATGTGGTTGAGTGTGGGAGGGCTAGGTTTTGTGAGCCAGTATTAGTTTCTCTTTGGTAGGTAGGTAGGAGTCCATTATTTATAGCGTCTCTCTCTATTCTCTTCTCTTCTCTTCTCTCTTCCTCTCTCTCTCTCTCTCTCTCTCCTCTCTCTCTCTCTCTCTCTCTCTCTCTCTCTCATTGGTAATAGAAGGGTTAAACAGATGTCTTCACAAGACTAATTATGCGCATTTGAATTACAGCATTTATAAAATTGTCAGGACATGACTGCATTGAAAGTGGCACTTTGTTTTTGGTCTAGTTTATTTATAGTAAATGTGGTTTGTGAATTCTGTTACAAATACAGTATCCATATCCAAGTTGTTGAAATTTTCCGTCCTAAAACATCTAGTCTTCTTAGCAGACTGTGCTTGTAATGATTTGAAACATTTCTTTTCCTTTCCATTCCCCTTGCTTGTATTTTGTTCACTTCCTAACCATTGCATCAAGGAGGATTCTGCTTGAACTTGAGAATATATATTTTTTTATTGCTTGCAAGCATCGATGCTTTGAAGCAATAGCACTCTTGAGCATTTACAGTTCTGTTCCTACACTGCCTTTGTTGAAACTTGCCAGAACAGGGGTCAGTTAGTATACGTATATATTCTGATTATCTCTTGACAAGGTCACAGTGAGACGTATCACCTGAACTTAAATGCTTATGAGACAGCACTTACAGAGTATTGTTTGGACAGTTTCATATAATTCACATAAGTTTTGAGTGGGGTATCCATTGCAATAAACCCTTTGCTGTTTGTAATTTTAGATATACTAATTATGAGAAGGCCTTTTTAAAAAAAATTTTTAACTGCATATTACATGGTGCGAGCCATACTGTACTTATGGCTTTGTTTAACAGGTCTTAAGGTCATTACAATTTATTTAGAGAATAATGGTTATCCATAAAGTTTTTGTCTTGTGAGTGCTAGTTTTTTCTCAGTCTTTGTCCCTATAATTTGTGTGTGAGTGTGTGTGTGTGTAGGATCAGTACTTTCATCTTTCAAGCTACCTTGCTTACTCAAAAGATTTCTCATCATTATGCAAAATTTTTTTTTTTTTACTTTATAGAGTCTTGACATCAGTCTAATGTTTTCAAAAACATTGGTTTTAGTTTCAGATTTGTTCTTAATATTTGTATTGTAGAGGACTTAATAAGTTAGGCTCACTCAAAGAATACTTGTTTGTATAGCCCATTTTATTAACTTCATCTGACTTATGTTGTTTTGAGACCTTGAAATGCAAGTTGGATGTGCAGGTTCATTATTTTCATTTTGAAACTGAATGTAGCTGCATCCTAGACATTTGTTAAAAACTGGGATGCATGGATGCATTTCATTGATTAAAGTATTCCTCAGAGGCCATCAATCTTTTGAAGTTTACTGGTGAGAAAGGCTGGACAGGAATTACACTAGATAAAGTTAAATCTTGAATCCAGAAGGTTTGAACTCCTTTCCCATAAAGTATACTAGCTTAATTCTAGAATTTATCAAGGGGGTTTATGTTGTAACAACAAAATGAATTGATGCTTGTTGAGCATTTGTTTGGGATTGACTTTTGAAGTAACCAAAGTGAAAGAACTGTACAGCTGTCTGGTTTTTTAACATTTACACAAGGTTTAGCACTAACATTCAATTTTAATGATAATGACTTGTAGATTGATAGGGGGAAGTTGAGCTTATTTCATTGCATTAAGAATGGGATTTGTAAGGTAAAGGTTCTAAGTTACTGGTCAACAGCCAAAGGGTCGAGTATCTCATCTTAGTGACTGGTGGGACTCTTTCTATGTGAATTTTATGAAACATCCTGTGTGTTAGTTTGAATTTTAGGCTGTACTGTTTTTGATTGAATTTGTGTATAGGTGATATGCATGTATAAGATTTTTCAAATGCCCTTCTTAGTAGCAACAACAACATGGTCATATAGCTGAATTACATGGCTGCAGTGAGTCTTAGAAGTTTGTTACAAAATTACAGAAGAAGAATTTATCTGTCTCTCAAATAGCCTTACTCTTGGCTGGCATTATTAGGTGATGCTCTGTTCTTTGTGGCCAGGCTCATTAATTTGGGAAACTGGCAACCTACATTAATTTGGGACTTGGGGAAGGGACAGAAATGGCTCAGAAAATGCTGAGTTTTGTTATCGCTAAAAGCCGTTTCTTTTTCATTTATTGTTGGTATTCATATAGTGCTCTATCTAGAAGTTAATGCAGGTCTTATGCTTCTGTGCAATCAAGTCCTGCTTCCCCTTTTCGCGTGTTGTTATGGGTCCAACCTAGATAACATCTGGTTGTGTATGTTGCATTTACTTTTTTGTTTCAGTAGGGAGTATTGGTACAATTCATCTTTGTGAAAATGTTCTTATTAAAAGAGCTTCATTGGTGGGTGACAGCTTTTATTTTTTTTTTATGTTGTGACAGTATTGATGGTTGACAGTATCTTTAGTGGTGTCTCTGTAAGGCCTTGATGTGACATGTGTGAAGTCCCTTGATTGCTAAAAATTACTATTAAATGTCATGATTATTCTTTTTACAACTTTACATAATTTACTTGTACAGGCAGTAATTTTACACACATCAGTGGAAAAATCCATTAATAACATTCAAGACAGATATCTATAATTTGTAGCCTAACCTAATCTGTGTTTAATTATAGTCATTTGAAGAAATTTGTTATCCAAACAGTTTCAAAGTTTTTATCATCCTAGTGATTTATCTGAGGCCTTCTGTCTACTCACAGATACAAGATAAGGAACATAATGCAGAATATTTGCCATAAGTACAGTTGGACCCATCTTCATATAAGTTTATTTTCCCTTAACCCTTTATTCTTCTTATGTCAGATAACAACATGTAATTTTCATCTTTAGATCCTGATGGCATCAAATGATGTTATTTGTAGAAATAAAAAAAAAAATTATTGACATCTCTAGAAATAAAAAAAAAAAAAAAAAAAAAATTGACATGGGGTAGGATAGGATAGTATAAAAGATTAGTTTACCCAGACCTCTGAGCTTAACAAAGGCTCTTACATTGGCTTACATTGGGATGATATCTGGAGTGTGTGGGGGGGGGGGGGGGGGGGGGGGGGTTAACACTTCCAATTGCAAGTGAGTTACATGTAGTGGACTGAATTGAAGCCCATACCAAAGAGAAAATATAAGTGTTTGTCTACAAATTACTATTTTCACCTATTCCACTTTCATGGTGATTTAAGTATACAAGTTTAATACAACAATTTAAATATTAACTTGATAGATTAGTTTGCTAGTAACAGTGGTCCTATGTAGAGGACATGGAGGAGAATGATCACAGGGTAATGTTATGGCCTCTTTCAGTCATTAGTTTCTTGTGTATTTACATACCAGTGGGTTAGCTGCCTGTATTAGAATAGCAAAAAATAGTGGAAAATATAGTTAGTTACATTTAGATGATACTTAGTAGTTGCTTGTGAAGCTATAAAGAGCCATTCTCCCCATTATTAAAACTACAGTATGAGTAATCTGAAAAGGGGATGTTACAGCTTCACATGTGACAACCATTTATAGTCTAGTGACAAGAAAAGAAAGCTCTTCTAAATATTAAAAAACATCTTGAGCAGTGTGTTCATGCTGTTAGTGTACCATCAGGAGGCATTGTTTGTCGGGACTTGTGTGTGTGTGTCTGCTAAGAACTTTTCAAAGTTTCTGTTTCTAATGGGAATTTTAAGAGTATATGGTGGGTCATCAAGTTCATACTTAGATCAATGGTCACAGGAATACTGGGTAACCTTAGCCCTTGCATCTTGAAGTGTATGAGAAAGACTTCATATTTGGCAGATGTAGTTAAATTAGGATGACTTGCAGTTGAAGTGAAGGTCAAATAGTAAGTTTCCACAACAGGGATTAGTACAGTATATTTTACAGACCTATCTCGTTTTACCATTAAATTGTTTTCAAGAGACTATTTAAGAATATACTTTTTTGTAGTCATATGTTCATGTGATCTGTCATTTAATTTAATTACTTTTGATTCATATCAATAAATTCAGAGCATATTTTGTATTTGAATGTCATGAAATAATTACTTTTGATTGAATCAACTTTTCATTCATAATGAAAGTGACTAATGAAAGCATGAGGGTTTTGGCACAGATCATGTTGCATGGCATTTCTTGAACTCTTTATCAAGTTATGTCTTAATGTGTCCTTATTGAAGACCTTTTTTTTTTTTTTTTTTTTTTGGTCCTTGTGTCCATATCCACTTCATTTTGAATCTTGTTTACATAAGTAATTTTTGTTAGATATGTAAAAATACCAGATAGTACTGAAACGTGTGGATAATGCATCATGGCTGATACCTCAAGTAGCCAGTTTAGTAAGTTCACTGCTTACAACTTGATCAGAACTTTAGTAGATCATGGGCTGGCCTTTTGAGTTCAGTATTATGAGCAGTATGAAAACCTTAGAAGAGGTGAGTTGGTATTGTCACTTAGTTGCTTTCTCCATGTGATATAATGGGTAGGACACCAAATCTTCCCAGGTCAAAATGGGTTATTTAGGCAATTGTTAGGTATTTCACAATTGCATAGTGAGATTAGTCATCAGTAGTGTGGTCTGGTATACTTGTGCCTAACCTAACCTGACCTGTCGGAGTTGAGTGGCACTTACGAGATTCACATCCTAGTGTATTTTTTTAAGCGGTGTAACCCTCCCTTTTCAGTAATTTCCTCAGACACCAAATTTTTTTTGCTGTTGGGACCCACTGTTTGAAATGTGGAATGGTACCATGAACTCTCTCTCTCTCTCTCTCTCTCTCTCTCTCTCTCTCTCTCTCTCTCTCTCTCTCTCTCTCTCTGTGTGTGTGTGTGTGTGTTTGTGCACGCGCGTGGTGGGAGGATAGGCAACATCACCCATTTCAAAATATTTTTCGCGAGTTGGACATGGAAAAGGGTCATTGGTGGCCTATCAGTGGGAAGAAGTCTCAGCATCATAAACAGCTGCCATTTGGCTTTTGACCAGAGGTGGATGGAAGTTTATAGAGTACTTTTGAATTATCTGTGTACAGGCAGTCCCCTGGCTTACGACGGGTGTTCTGTTCTTGAGATGCATTGTAAGCTGAAAATCGTCGAAAGCCAGAAAATTGTCAAAAATCTTAAGAAAAACTTCTAATGCTTTAGGTGTATTAAAAAGTATGTAAACTGCATTTTTATTGCATTTTTCATCAAGGAAACCAAATATGGATTATTTTGCATTTCGGAGTCATAATTGTAAGCGGCGTAACCCTGGAACATGCGGTGTAAACATGGAAATAATTTCCGACGAATATAATTGAAAAAGTGTCGTAACCTTGGAATGCCATAAGCTGGGGACTGCCTGTATATGTAAATATTGTTGGAATGGTAATAGGTAATTAAATGTGATGTTGATGTTCTGTGTAAAATTATGATAGCCAGTCAGAACCATCATACATAATTATACTAGGTTATTTTGTCACATGCAAGGTTTATTATTTGGCACAGCACCCACATTGACAAGTCTGTGACATTAGTCCTAACTGGGATCCAATCGAACTTCAGTATTTAGGCCAGGGTGTGTGAGAGTTTATTATCGCGTTGGTTTCTTGGTTGGTGTATGATCATGTGTTGCTTTATTTTATTTTTTTAAATAAAATTAAATGTGCAACAGATGATTCAAGTAAAAATTCTGTTGCCATTTTGTGGAAATATATTTAGGGTTTAACATTTAATTGGTTGGATTTGTTTGGATGGACTATTGATTGTATGTTTTGTGAAAATGTTACTTCACAGGAATTTGGCCCTTTATTTGTTTTGCAAATAGAATGTCATTCCAGAAAAATTTCAAGTGATGAATTAAGACTATCAGTAGTAGGGTATTGACAAGGTGTATGGGAAGTTTTGTATATAGCTACATATTGGTCAACTTCTTTTTCCATAAAAATACATATAGTGAAAGGAAGTGATTTTATAAGCACACAATAGCCATAAAATATCTGCATCTTACTCAAATAGAGGTTTTCTGTATTTTCTGTACCTAAGAAATGTGTTCCAAGCTTTCATATGAAGTTGGGATGTTTTCCAGTTCTGTAATATTTAAGAACAGTACTGTCTGACCTCTTAAATCTGGCCCTCTGTGATCTGACAGCTCCCATGATCTGGGTCTTTAGTAGCTTCTAGGGCGGTGCCACACGGTCTAGTTTTTGGATTTTTTCAGATTCCAAGACAGGAGCTTGCTCCGTTAATACACAAATACATACAGTATATATATTTCTAACAAAAGCATTGTGTGAAACTAAAAAATATATGCAGCACAAAAAACCTGTAATTTGTGTGTATAATCTTGTATCACACAATCATTAAAATTTCGTCCAGAAAAAGGATTTCATGTGCATAGTGTATAGTGTGATATGTAGTATCAGTATATTATACTAGGCAGCCTTTCAATGCCTGTCTTAGGTTTGGTAGAAAACACTGATAATGCATATTACCCTTGGGTTAGCTTTTAATTAATAAATAAGCCTAGAGGCAAAAGCTTATTAGGTTATATGCAAGTCTTCATACATTAAATCCAATTTACCAACCTTGTGACTATTGAAGAATTTATTACTATATATTTCTAATGTTTCTAATTTGCTAATGTGTGCAAGACACTGGCATACACAACAGCTGAACAATCAAATAGAGAAACAGCCGTTTGCTGATGTCAGTTACTGTAACTAACACGTTTATTGAGGGTGGCATTACAGTTGTCGACTAGTTAAAATTTGCTACTTTTTGGTCTTGGTGGTGACTTCCATAAATATAAAATTTTCAGTCATCCTTTATGCATGCCATTAGATTTACGATTGTAGCTGTGGTGGAGAAACTAATAATGTGCAGTCCACAAAACATTTTGGAAGGGGCAAAAGCATCATAAGTTACTTCATTTATAAATGAGTTGTATTTTTAAACCCAGTTTTGATAACTTATGAAGAAACAAATCTCTATCCACATCATTTTGCAGCTAATGACTATGATGTCTGTAAAATGCAATTGGCTTATAATTTTAGAATGAACTTTATCAGAATGGAAATAGCGCTTAATTGCTAAGTATGAACTGTACGAGAATGGAAATGGCACCTAATTGCTATGTATATAAATTATGATACAATGATAAGACACACACTGTTGTGTTTGCGTTTGAGAGAGGTTTTGGAGCAGGCCACAATTTCCATAAGGAACAACCTAACAAATGACATTTATGCATAAGTTGTGTGGTAATAGTAATACCTGTGTGGAATGAGCTGTCAAGACTATTTACAAAGGGGGTTTATGAGGGTTGAATACTGTCATCCGGGATTTTCTGTGGTCTGGCATTGGCCCGGTCCTAAGGGTACCAGTTTTAAGAGGTCAGACTAAGTAGATCACTATTGTCATTTTGTTATTGTCTGTGGTCAGGTCAGAACACTGGGGAAAGTCTCCAAGTATGTGCATGGGATTAAGTTCATACCCATTTTTCCTTTTGGAGAAAGGAAGAGTAGTATTCGCCATTTCATTCAAATCAGTCCAAAGATGCAGGTATTGTTTTATGTAGGACAATATAACTTTTTGGTTTTTGGGCGCTTGAATTTTTAAAGAATTTTTTCTAATAAATATAAAATTGGGCTTTTTCGTGCAATGCATTGTGTATTTTAATAAGCTCTTGAATCTTAGGACTGTAGTTAGTAAGTAGAGAGATGTTTATGTAATTTACAAAGTTTAAACTTTCATTTCTTATCATTTTTAAAATGAATTGCATGGAATCTCCACCCATACAGTTAATAGCTTAATCTCTCTACCTGTACATTTGATAGCTTACTGTATAATGGAGAAAGTTTTCTCTAAATTTTCATGTTAGTCTCAAAATTTCCTTGTTTAATATCTTATCATGTTTGATTCTATTACTACAGTATAAAATGCCTTGATGTCAACGTGTTCAGCTCTTTAGATACACTTTCAGTAAAAAGAAAATAGAAAAGGCTTGAGTACAGACAGAGATAAAACATATATGTCTGGATGAGTGTTCTCTTCCTTTACTGGTGCATGTGGTCCTCCAAATTGGTCTGGAGAATTGGTGGTGCAATATTTTGTAGATGAAGCTTCTTTGCTGGGACTTGATCACACTTATTATTGTTGTTCTTTTTACTAGTATTGTAATCAGTATTTTAGTTTTTGTTACATACTACTTATAGTAGGATGAGTGGTTTTAAGGTAATTTTATCAAATCAAAATTTCAAGTCATATTTGTTTGTTAAAGGTCAAATCAGAAGTTGTAGAGTTAGTATTTCCATTTTAAAAATTCATTAAGCATGGTCATGCTGTCTTTTTTGGTACAAAATACACAACTATTCAATGATTGGTATTGGTGAATTTGAAATTTTTCATTCTCAGTTGGAATTAGAAATTTTATAATTTGGTAAATATATTTGTAAGTATATTGTCAGTGTTAATCAGAAGTTATGGTTCAATTTAAAAATATCCCTTACCATTTCAGGGGATCCATATGGACGTAATGCTCCCCTTGGCGCTTTGGTGACAGGAGCGCCTGGTGCCCCGTCACCTAATCTAGCCGCTGCAGCGGCTCCTCAGCCTGGGGGGAAAACCTCAGCAGATTATAGTTCCTGGGGTCAGTACAACTACAACCAGATGACAAGTGAAAGCACTGCGGCTGCAGCAGCAGTGTTCAATCATGGTCATGGTCGCGGTTACAACGATGGTGGGCCTCAGGGACAGGCACCTGCCCACCAGGGTGAGTAAGTATATACTCTACCTTGTGTTGGGTATGGGTCAGGGGTGATATATGACACAAGGTCTAGGAAGGGAAAGCAAATGCATTTTGAATTCCATACATTTGTGGAACAAGCTTTATTGAAAACCATGTCTGTGGATGGTGCTCTGTATATTTCAAAATATTAAATTGGCTCTTCCTTACCCTTCCAAGTCTTGTTTTTGTTCCATAGAATTTGATTTTATAAGTTTCTCCTCATTTTATTGCTGTTAATTTATACTTTTTCGATTACTACACTAACTGAAAAAGAAATGTTTGTGCTCCTCTATGTATAATTTTTGTATAGAAGATTTGAGATGGTATGGATTGTACATCAGACGATTTAAAAGCAAAGTTACCTCCCCTTTTGATTTTCAATTCAAAGGTACCTTGCTGCTGCTGCTAGTAGACCACCAGTCTGTTGCAAAATTTGGTAACATAATCACTACAATAGAATCTCTCAACATGAAATGTGCGTTTTTCATGTCCTTTGACAACAAATTGAAATTACTGGTGAAATTAAGATTTCTAAATATAAATAGCAGGCCTAACGAGGCTGGACAATGATGTGTAGAATACATTTAGTCGTGGTGGGGAAATAGTGACAGTTGTCACAGCATCAGTACAGATGCACAAGATAAATAAATGTTCAGGGTGATGGTTATTAATGATGTAGCAACAAGTAATATTTTGCACTTGTAGGCACTTACAAGAGATATCCTCTCCCACCATGCCTCAATTAGACACTGTTATGTCTGTTTCTCACTCGGGTCAGATCATCTTTTTATACCTGGGTTGCTGTTTTTATCTGTCCAATTGTGGGAGATTCTATTGTATGTGCATTAGTCACCACTTAACTTTTCTTGTTAAAAATTTTTGTTCTTATTCTGATGGCATAATCTTTAGTGCCAGTGTTAGTCCCACAAGACCCAGTTTTATACCTTTGGTTCCACTAGGTGATGTGTTAGCAATGATTTGTTGTACCGGACGTGGATTTATTTTTATAAGTGTGTTGTGTACTGCATTATTTGTGGCAAGAATTGTCTTTACAAAACCTCAGTACAGTTTTGTATGTTTTAAATATCCCAGACATGGGCATTGTTTAAAAGTTACCTGTTTGAGGTGAAGTATGTATGCTCATAGGTGACAAGTGTGAGGGAGAGATAAGTTTGTATGTTCATGTATGGTAGAATAAAAATAAAGTCAAACCAGCCAATGTGTATGGTAGGATAAAAGTAGAGCCAAACCATTCCAAGTGTGTAGCAGAATAAAAATGAAGTCAAACCATTCAGTGTGTGGTATAGTAAAAATGGAGTCATACCATTCAAAAGAGCAGGTTTCCATCAATGCCTTCCTCTCCTTAGAACTGCTGACATTATTCTCTTGTGCCAGGCAATACTAGGGCCCCCTACGCAGAGGATGCAGCCAAGGAAGAGAGCATAATGAAAGGAGGGAAGAGGAAAGTAGTGGATGATGATTTGGAGTTGTGTAAGAAGAGGAAATTTCACCCTGAACAGGATAAGGAGTCAATTGAGAATAGAGCCGTTGCAGGATATTCGGGGGATATGACAGTAGAGCAGTATATGACTTACATGTAAAAGAAAAGTAAAAATCGCAACATTAGCCAATGGATGAAGCAAACTTAGCCATCGTTGTGTCAGCATTTGACTGCTTTGAGCCTCTCATGGCTACTTACAAAGAACACCATGATAGTATAGTTGTAGTTTTAACATAATTTTGGATGTACCTTGGTTATTCTCTTTATTTAATTGATTTACCTTGATTATGTATTGATATTTTTATAATGTATTTTTTCCATGGATTAGGACATAATTACCCCTACACCTATAGCACATACAGAAATCACTCAGGGACCTTTTTGTTATACAAGTGATGATTTGTCATGCCATTGAAAAGGGGGTAATTAATTTTGGTATTCACAGGACTGACTGTTTGGCAATCCCAAACTATTGTCTTAGCAAAATCACTACTATAGTAAAACTCGTTTTGACATGATGCCAGCATTATTTTGTCTCCTAACTAGTCTAATTAATATCAGAGTAATTTCTGGTAATTAGAAAGTCAGATGTTATGTTTTTCATATTCATTCTATGAAAAACTTCATATTTTTGTTCTTGTCATCCAGTTAATATAAAGTACAAGGTTCACTAGATACAGTAATAGTAAAATACCTTATGATCCCATGTGAATATAGGAACTGGTGTTGTTCTAACTTTTTCACGGAATTTTGTTACAGATTCCAAGAAACAAGGTATTTTAAAACTACTTTTTAATGAGTATTTTCTTTGTTTTCCTTTTTTTTTCTTTTTTTCTTCTTATATTACTACCCCATATCAGGAGATGAGAACACCTCTAAACTAGGTGGAGTACAAACATAGATAACAGTCTGTACAATTTTCATGGTTCTAAAAATAATTTAAGCAAACTATAGATTAGCAAGTTTTAAAAGTGGTTATAAGGTAATTTTTGTTATTACATTTTAATTGAAGCAACTACACAAATCTGCTTTTTGTAGCATGTGTCTATACCTCGTGTGCATGTGTTTGTGTGTTAAAGGTGGTATATATGAAGGGCAGTTCATGTGGATTCATGAATGAAAAGTAGAGCAAAACCATGTTAGAGTATTGTAACTTAATTTCTGTTTTTAAGTTGTCATTTATGCTTTAAAGTATGTATGTAACAGACAAAAATGAAGAATTACAGGTTTTGTAGTTTTCATTGACAGTATAAGGGTTGCTGAAACATTAACTAAAACATTTCCAAGTTCTCATCCTGTATTTTTTTTTAACATTTTTTCATGAGTTATAGAAAGGTGAATATTATTAAGAAGGGAAATTAATGTAATCATGTTTAGCAATGAGGCATTAATTCGTTTGTGAAAATGGGCTAGGTAAGTCTTGAAGGCAGTTTTGAATGAAGGATGGTGGTGGTGATGCAGTATTGGTACAGGCCAAGGGAAATGGCCAGCAGTGCTAGGCAAAGAGAGAAAAGGAAAAAAAAAAAAAAATTTAGCATGATGTATTGGGAGTATTGATGGCTAATGATCTCTTTTGACACAAAGCAAATGAGTACTTTTATATTCTAATGTAGGTTGTGATTAATGGCAATACGTATGAGATTATAAGACGAAGGTGCTGAGCCACAGTTGGAATTAGTTGACGAGATCCCAAGGAGCAACTTCGTGAATTCAGTGAGCTCTCGTATCATAAATGTACCGTTTAAGTTGGGTTTTTCACGTTTTTGCCCAGACATTCAAGAGATAACTGCCTGATGATTGATATATAAGGCCTAATACGTGCTCTGGTAATTATTTTCAGTTAGAGTAGTGAGTATATCCTTAGCCAAGGTGTGAGACAAGATCTTTTCTTTTATAAAGAGAAAGAAGTACTTACTATTTTTGAAAAGAGAAACACTTAGCATATCCTTAACAACTTTCATTTCGCAGGGGCAGCTCGGTATGGTAGTGAGGGAATTTTAGGGCACCAGGGTGGGGATCCCCAAACCAACGGCCGGCCCTCGCCCAGTACTGCTCAGCCATCGACCTACATCAAGCTATAGTCATGAAATTTTTGAGGGTTACATTGTGTAGATAACGCTTGCCCCGCTGGAGGAGTGCCAGGTCCCCACCAGCTGCGACCAAAAAATACCCCAGTGAAATGTTAAGAATTCTAAGTATGTATTTGTGAATTTTGATTAATTTTTTTTTTCATTGTTTTTATTTTGAAGGATTAGTCATTTTTTATTCATTTATTTTTTATTTTAGTTAATGGTTTTGTTACAGTGCCCTGTAGATATGTCAGGTAAAGAAGACAAAGTTTGTTAGGGGAAATATAGGTATTACTTTTGCTAGATTCTGAGGACTTCTTAACATTGTTGATTGCTTTATCTTGTAAAGAAAAGGAGAAAAGAAAAAAAATCAAGCCAAGGTTTCTTTTTGACCTAGGCTGTATCTTGCGTTGGTTGCAGTCAGTACAGTAGTATTTGGAAGTATGAATTGTAGTTTTATGCAAGTGGAAATAGTAGTAGAACTACAGATAGTTATCCTTGTGTCCTCTCATAGTTAGGATTTTGTTTGGAATTTTACTTTTGTGTGCACACAATCATGCAACATCCTTCCAGCGTGGGCACAGTGTATTAGAAACAGTACGCCTCCGCGACCAACAGTACACTAGAATTTCAAGGAGTATGAATGACCATCCCTACATTGCCTACTTCTTACTTAACTAAGCAATGTAAGTCACCACAACTCTAACACACTTTTTTTATGCCCACCACGATAAACCTCTCTCTCCACCTGGTCTAAGGTTAGAAGTAAGATATAAAGAAGACCAAAGATTAGCTCGTATCAAGAACTGCCCTCCGTACAGGACCATTTCTCTTTCCCCTTTTCCATCGTATATTTTTAGCACATAACTCGCTCTCTTGTTAATTTCATTTATAAACAGGTTACGTGGACGAGCATTATCGAATGTTTTTACATGTTTGTCAATACTGTATTTAATTTTTTAAGGTAGGTTTTCTAGGTGAAAAAAATTGATTCTCAGTAGTGTTAAAGACATAGCTCATAATTTTATTGTTATTATTGTAAATTTCCTTTATCTGAGTAATATTAAGGTTTAATGATATAATAAAGTCAAATGTTTTAATACCTCGTCGCAACAAAATGGCAGTGTGCTTGAAGTGCCGTCGGTTTTGTCAAGGTAAATGTGGCCAGGCTCAAGGTTGCTGTGTGTATTAGGAAGCTGCATTTCAGAATTGTGTAGTCTATAGCATATTGAGTTTCTGTATATGTGGCTTGTCAGGATAGTTAATGTATAACTCATTTTGTGACAT
Organism: Macrobrachium nipponense; assembly: GCF_015104395.2. Lineage (NCBI taxonomy): Eukaryota > Metazoa > Arthropoda > Malacostraca > Decapoda > Palaemonidae > Macrobrachium > Macrobrachium nipponense. The sequence continues at coordinate 52,084,905 of NC_061090.1, read as the reverse complement.
TGCTCCTTTTCATTTTAATTTTAAATTATTATGTTCTTTTTTATATAATTATTATTACTTGTATGGTGGCTATGTGGCCAGGTTAACCTAGATGAGCTGCCGGTCTTCTGGTTATTGTCGTTCTTAGGTCGTGTCGCTCCTTGGGTCCTGTACTGTTTGGGCTTTACGTGAATTCCCCGGTTGTAAACAAAGAGTATGTGGCTCAGTGGTTTTTTAACTGTACAATTTTAGGTACAATATTGTTAAGAAGAATTGGTTTTGTGCTCATTTCTTATGTTGAGGCCGTTGTATTTGATACTGAAATATAACTTAGTGTACCGATGCCTTTTGTACAGCATTTAGGTTTTAAGTTTTAGCCTATATTTTGTACATACAGACTTTTTTAAACAATGATACTGGAGGTTTAAGTGTAGGTATTTTGTGTAAATGATTGAGTGTGTCGCCAAATGGCAGTTGATGTGTACTGTTTCTTTTTTCCTTTTATTTTAAAATTGTTTGAAAAGATACTGTAATATTAAACAGCTGACTCCCTTACAAAGGTTAGTTTGTAAGGAGGTGCCTCCCCCATGCCTGTATTAGTAGCTGTTGTTGGGATGTTGCAGCCGAAGCAATCTATCATCAAACCCCCAGATAGATAACTGATATTTTTTGTTTTTAAGGTGACATCAAATATTGTGTACCATAGTGAATGTGAGTGAATGGCTTTTTTATACTGGATGTGGCTTGGTTCGGCTGGGACTCCCTTTTTATGGTTGATGCCGTGTTCAAAAGTTGCAGTGTGCGGCTGCTAAGTAAATTTTGTTCATGAACTGGTACAATGTAGGCGAGTAGTGCAGCTGCCTTGAATGAATTATTGGTCTTTTTAAAAGAACAAAAGTTGCAAGGTCGGTTGTTTATAAGCAGCTTCAAAACAGATGGCTATGATGTGTAAAGAAAGTAGCAGCACTCCAATCACCCCCAAACTGATGTAGAAGTTTTCTTTTTATTTTTTTTTTTTCCAACTTTTTTTGGGATACATCTGGCAGTGTTTCAATACAAAAGGGTTAGCAGAAAAACAATGGGGAGCGGCTCTCACCTTACCGCTGCAAAGCCTGCTATGCCCAGAAACCCTCACGTCTTGACCCACCTTTATAATACTTCAGTTTGAATGAAGATGTATAAAACATGGTAGGGGTAGGTGGAGGAGGAGTGTTTGTATATATATTTTTTTCATATATATACACAAGGTGTTGACGACTTACATAACAGTAAAAACAAAAAAAAAAATTAAAGATCCCCATGTGTGTGCAATGCCTTCAACAGGTACTTTGCAAAAGTAGTTGTTTACACTTGGGAAGGAAGGGGAGGCTAGTGTTTGAATAGGCCTGGAATGTGTTTGCATATGCCTACAAATGATCCACTGTATTTGCTCCCCCTCCTCCTTAATAAAGGCCTCCCCAGAAGCTTGTACAGGTGTATTAAAATATATAAAAAAAATAAAAAAAAAATAATAATAAAAGCAAGGCAGTTTAATCGTGCACTGTCTAGCCTCTTAAGTACTACCTGAATGTGTCTATGTATATCAGGTGTGCTGTCTAGAAAGTGTACGTTTGTCCCACACTCTTTCTGGTGTGCTGCATGGAATACTCATCTTTTGTGACCTTTGTACTTCTTAAGGTAGAATTTGTATCTAAGAATTTGATGAGAATGCTTAAGCAACGTTTTCCTTGCTTGTAAAAAGGTGCTTACAAAAAAATTGGGTGTATGTACTTGTGCTGTGGGTAGAAGTAATTAAAAAGTCATTTGCTTTTATTATTTACAATTTTTATTATTTGAAAACGTGCTTGAGCACTCTCTCTTTCTCACGCTTTCCTGGTAGACTATGCATATGTAAGGTGATTTTTACAATTAAATTTGTACCGAGAAATTGATATTTTAAGAGTGTGGTGACGGTTGTCCCGTCAGGCGGTGTAGTATTCCTTGCAGATGCCATAAGAAGTGGAGGGTTTTGTTTTGCTGCATCAGTTAGTTGATACAGTATTTTTGGACTGCCGTGTGTGCAACATTGGCCTGTGGAATTGATTGTGTTGCAGCTCTTTGTGAAGTAAGTAAACTGTATGTGTGCCTACAAACACACAAGAATTTATGCTCAAATCATATTATTATTACACTAAGACTTGAGTGAACCAGGAAATTGAATAATAATGTTTTAGATGTAATTATACCAAGTTGTCGTAATAACAACACTGTCATCAGGGAAAATTTTGATTAAGTAGATCTTCTATACCATAATGAACATCTTTTTTTATTTGAAACTTTGTACATATAGGGTTAAGGCTGCAAAACTAGAGAGTGCCACATTTTAGAAATTAAATTTAGAGATAGTTTAATTTGTACAATCCTGCTAGTGTGTACAGCAGATAAACGGCAAAATATAAATGACAGAAAAGAGATCTTTTTATCTCCCTTATTACTAAAGTAAGGAAATAACCATTGTTAGGAAAGCCTTGTTCTTTTGAAATTTCCACAAAAGCCAAGAGCTAATGTGTGGATAATGCTTAAGCTAGTTATCATTTCTGTGACATTCAGTAGCCACATAATATTGAATATGAAACAGCAATGTCAAACATTCTGTATTGAACTTTAATAAATATAATAAAACAGTTTAAATGTTTGACTGTAGTTCACACAGTTTAGACATCTCTTATTCTTTTGGGGGAAATTTCCAGTTTTCTACCAAAAATAAAAACTTAACCTCGTAAAGCAAAGTAGTCACTCTGTCTTTAGCTAGGGAAGTCAAGTGTATATGCCTTTGAACGTAAATGGAAGTAAATTAATATACAAATTTAGTCACTAAAAAGCAAAACTACATGTCTCCATACATCTTTTTCAAGATTGGAACTTGAATGTCTACTACCCATTTGTAATTGTATTGTGGTAGTTTTTCATATATATATTTATATACATATATGTACACTAAATGTAAAAGACAAAATAATATTCATACTTTATAGAGTAGTATAGAGAAAACCCAGTGCAGTCACCTTACAATTCACTACTAAGATTTGTTTTATTCTTGCAACAATAGTACACCAGAATTTACTGATAACGAAACTTAATTTAGATTTTCAATATAGATGGAAGGAACTTAATTTTCACGAAGTACTTTTGTATGTTCACTGAATCTTGGCCACTATAATACTGCACCCATTGTTGTTCAAATAAATCTTACAAAAGTTTTGAAACATCATTAAAAAACCAGAGTGAAGTACTGAAATGGTATATGAAAATTTGATTGGTGTTTATTGTTAGGTTTCCAAATGACACCAAGATGAAGCTGAAGAAGCTGAACTTGGGCAATTTGGAAAGAGACTGAATGCAGTGCATGGAACAGGAAAGGCAAAAAGAAATTTGTCTGGGGCTAAAAGGTCTCTTCTAAAGAAACTTTAGCACTTGACACTGGTATCCCCCTTAGCAGGTGCATTGAGACACTTGGAATTACAAAATAGCAAATGGAGATAGTGATTGCTGATATCTGATTATTTGATATTAACCTGAAATAATGTAATGACAGGCCTAATGCAGAAGAGTAGCAGCAGCAGCAGCTCCAATTTGAGGTGGGACGACAGACCTAAGAAAAGTGTGCATATTTTAGCTAAGATTCAAGGCATTGCTGTGGTATGGTGGTAAAACAATTTTGCGGAGATGTAGTGCTAGGCAGCTGGATAATACAGATTTCTGGAAGGCCATGAAAATCTTTGTTTGGGGGGAGGTGGGATTGAAGACAACAGGGATCAAATGGAGTGAAGGACTTTTACATACGTATCTAACCTTGTAATGAATGGGTCACCAGAATAGGATAAATCTTAATTTATCCTAAACTTAAACCAATGTCTGTCATCGAAACTGTGATAGAGCGCCTCTGTGGCGTGGTCGGTATGGTGTTGCCCTGCCGGCTTTGTGGTCGCGAGTTCGATTATTGGGCATAATGTTTAGGGGTCAGAGATGTGTATTTCTGGTGATGAAGTTCACTCTCGATGTGGTTCGAAAGTTATGTAAAGCCGTTGGTCCTGTTGCTGAATAACCACTGGTTCCATGCAACGTAAAAATGCCATACAAACAAACATTGAGACTTTGATGTGGCTATACTAGTTAAATTGCCTCTTGATTCAGTTTGAGTTATACAAATACTGAAGGTCTTAGGAAGCCAGAGGAGGTACAGTGTAGTGATAAGCCCATATGTATGTACATACATACAGATAATCATCAACCCTTTGGCTTATTACCCTTATAAAAGGTGTACAATGTTGAAAATGGTAGACTTGAGCATTAGGTGTAAAAATTTGATATATAATTTTTTTGTTGCCTTGATTCTGATTCACATTGCGTCTGCATGATTGTTCTATAATGGTACAGTAACAGCCAAAAGAACTTCCATGTGAAATATCGGGTAAAACGTAGGCATACAAGAAAATTTAGCACCCCCTAAAAAAGTTTTTGGGACAGTCTCTTTCTCGGAACACAATTAGTCTTTCAAAAACACAAGATGGCTATGGTGTGGTCAGCAAAACATTACAACGTTGCTAGGTCTATTTATCCTTTCAAATATCACCCTCGATGTCATTTACACTTAGGTTAATTTTCTAAAGCAAAACGTTAAACATGTTTGTTCTTATGGTTTTATTTTCTTTGCATTTTGGAATAATCATAGTTATATTAATACCATAATGTGTTTAAGGGATTAACATTTTAAATTCATGTGGGTGGTTTGACCATTTGACTATTATCCATATTCCATTTTAGCAGAAATTTGTTGTTTACATAACTTTTTTCAGTACATCAGCAGGTTAAATAAATCATTCAACAACAGGGGCCCCTTGTTGTGTCTGTAAAATGAAGTATTTTAATACATTATAAAAAATTTTCTAGGCCTGAAAGTGAAGATGTTGGTTGGGAGATCTGTTTCTGCTCTGGCTACCCATACTAACCAGTGAATCTTGCTGCTTGAGGGGGTCGACCATTGTGGTTTATGATCAAGCTGGCCTTTTTCGTGCCCTCGCTGACCACGTATCAGCAAAACAGGATTGGCAGTAGCGGCCAAAAATGATTTCATATATCTGTTTTTATGAAAATATATCAAGTTTGTACTAAACTATGTTTATATAAACTTTAAATGAATAAAAATGTTTAAAAATCAATCAAGCAGGCTCTAATAAGACAAAACTTTTAATCTTAACGATGAGATGTTTGACAACTTGCCACACCCTAGCAATCTTGGGCTACTTGAAAGACTATACGTAGATGAATTACCCAATATTTGCAATGTAAAATTTGTAATAAGGGAAATATGAAAAAATTATTTGAAAAATTCCAATCACATATTCCATAGAAAAAAGGCATTCATCCGCCTGTTATGCACAAACCCTCTATCCCTTTTGGTACATATTTCTATTGAAAGATAGGTAGCTCTGACACACATGGCGGCTGACCAAGTTTAATTCACTTTCCAGCCAATTGTTCTATACGATGGCATATAAAATTGCTCCCAAATTATGTAACAATAAACAAATCTGTACAAAACCAAAACGTTTACATGCATTTAATGTATAGCTATAGAAAATGGGTATTAGGAACACTCGCCAAAAATTATAATCATTGCTGCAACAAGAAGTAGAAGGGTAGGTAAATGCAGCCAAGAAATGTAATGATGCTGAAGACAGTTGCTTGCCACATCATACAACAAGGTCATTGTCAAAAATTTGGGGGCTGCTGATTAGAGATTTTTCTTTGGTTCTTGAGGGCTATTAAAGTAGTTTCAAAACTGTGAAGGTTATAATTTAATATAGATATCAGTAGTATACATGCATTTTGAGAAAAATGTCAATATATAGAAATCACAGTTAACTTGAAATAATAATCAGCTGTTGACTACAAAAGGGCAGCAACAGTAATGATAATTGGAACACTGTAGGTGACAAGTTGCTTGGATCCAGCAAGAACCGAAGATAAGGGACAAAATTCGTAATGGCACCTACGCATTCATTGAAAAATGTCCGCAAAAGGTGATGTGATATTTAGGAACTAGCAGTAACCCTATACTCTGTTTTTTTTCATCTGTCCATCTGCCTGTGGTGTTTTAGGTAAATAAAAGGATATCTGGGCGTACATTTGCAACTGAAAAGTGTTTTAATAATTTACTGTACGCGAATTACACCGTTAATATTCGAAATAGGATATTATTATAATCGTTGAATGTAACTATCTAAAGCCCGGGACGCAGTGTTGCCATACAAAAACACCACAGGCAGATGGACAGATGAAAAAAAACAGAGTATAGTATCAAACAGCCAAATATAGTATGCAGGCAGCCATCTGAACTTGCGACGCATAGCAGAATGGTCATCGGGTGTAACTGATGCTACTTCGTAGAGGGATTCTGCCAATACATATATTGACACAATATTGTGTCCAAGGCATTTCAAATTGTACATGAAAAAGTGAGCAGACAATAGTGTACATACAAAACGACAATGAAATAAGTAGTAATAAAATGTGCAACACTGGTTCCATGAAACGTAAGAACACAGTGCAAACAAACAAACGCCATGATAAATGTGTAAGTCAGGACTTTTCTGCCTTCAGCCTCGCACAAGCAGTAAAGTTTTTTTTTTTTTTTTTTTTTTTTTTTTTTCTTGTGGGGGGGGGGTGGTTGTAAACTTTACGAATAATCATCTAATGCAAGGAATCGCGAAATTTGACAGGCAAAGTAGAAAAATGCAAGGTTAAAATTACCGTAAATACGTTGTGGAATCAGAATGAGCTATCTGCATGAATTAATTTTTTTCCCGTAAAGTAGACGACGACCGTAAACGGGGTTTATAAAAATGTGTTTCTGCGTTTATTACCCAAAAGCCTCCAAGTTTTGACTCGCTCCGAGGCCAAAGGTATCTGCACTGTAACCTCTGACTTTCATCATCCCGTTTTCTGCATTTATTATTTAGCGCTGATATTCATTTCGTCCGTTTGGCTATGATGTCTTTTAGATGAACAGTCATGCAGAAGAGTGGAAATCTTGGTACTGTCTACATAAAGATCGGACCTTTACACCGACGTACAAAATAAGATCCATTGATGAGCGAGAGATGTGTGTTTCTGGTGATATACGTTCACTCTCGATGTGGTTCGGAAGTCACGTAAAGCCGTTGGTTCCGTTGCTGATTAACCACTGGTTCCATGCAGCGTAAAACCATCGTACAAACAAACAAAATAAGATCATGAAACGGATCCCGAGTAATTGGAATCAAATGTTAATATTTTTGGACCTCTGAAAACCTTTGGCATTCCCTCGTAAGCGGCATTTATTCGTCGACCTTCAAAGCAAGTGGTAGGATTTAGAAATCCGCTCCAGTCTAGGTGATGGACGACGAACTGTTTTACTGTTATGATACTTCTCATCACACTAATCGCGACCCCCCTCTCTCTCTCTCTCTACGGTCATCAGTTGAGGAATCAGACTAGTCTGCAAACGACAGACATGGCAAAATGCCAGGGGCTTCAAAACTTTAGAAGGTGACAACTATGACAAGTGCCACTCTAACAGTGCCACATCCGCCACAGAAACGAGTTGGTTTTTGCTTTACCAAAATAGCTGCCAAGGGAAGGAGGCGTTCTCAGCCATATTTCATGCTTCATTATATATAAACAAAATCACAAAAACCAGAGAAAATGTCGGCGAAGGAATTCGTGATCAATACTTGTGAGAATCACTCACTGACGTATTGAAGAAGAGGGACCATATATCACCAGAGAAACGGCATAAAAAAGAATTTATAGAATTATTATATTTCTTTTATTAATGGCGAGAGAAGCTACAGGTTTATTAAATTCTCGCATCATGTAATGAAGGTTTTTGAGTTTGGTGGCTACTGAATGATGACAAAGTTTTATGGTATATATATATATATATATATATATATATATATATATACATACATACATACATACATACACACACACACACACACACACACACACACACACATATATATATATATATATATATATATATATATATATATATAGACATAAAATCGGTTTCTTTTATGGGGTCTTGTAAGGCAAGTAAGTTTTTTTGTTTGTTTGTTTGTATGTTGTTTTTATGTTGCATGGAACCGGTGGTTATTCAGTAACGGGACCAACGGATTTACCTTGTAAGGCAAGATCCACGAAGCTTTTCGTGTATGTGTGTGTGTGTGTGAAGTCCAAAACCCTCTGAGTTGAATTTACCATGATCATTATTACGCTGTCGCTGTCCGCCCTCTACTTCGGAGAGAAGAGCGATTGCTAATGCAACGAAGATCTCCAGAACATCAAAGGTTTTCCTTATTTACAGCTAGATCGAGAGCGTCCCCGAAACCCCGAGAGTGTCAGATCTCTGGCACTCTGAGTGGCACCTGTCGTATTCCTGGGAGTTTTGAAGTCGATGGCCTTCTGTCACGCCAATCACACGTTAACGCATTCTTCAGTCACTTTTAAGAGACTTCAAATCCACTATTTATCTAATAATCATAAACCTCAGTCATGGCATCTTTCCTCCGGTGCAATTTTCAACAATTCCAGGCTTTAGCCTGGCTGCCAGCCAATGTTATTTGAACAAGCCTTAGCCATGGCACCCTGTTTTCAACGGATGTTCATGTGGAGAATATAATTTTAGGCCAAGTACTGGGACCTATTAAGTCATTCAGCGCTGGAAAGGAAATCGAAAGTATAGGTAGCTTTGAAAGGAGCAACAGGAGGAAAAACCTTTTGCAGTTGCATCATGAAATAACTGTTTGGAAAGGGTGACCAGCTGAAGGTTCAGTACAATGAATGAAAAGGGGTTGCATCTAGGGGCCGAAGGGAGGCTGCAAAAATCCTTAGGTAATGCCTACAGTGCACCACATGAGATGCATTAATGGTACTAGCCCCCTTTGTGGTAGGCTGACTAATGAGCAGCAGGCTGGGAACCCAGCCGTAAAATTTGCAAACATGAGCAGGCCAAGCGCTCTAACACTGAGCTCCTTATGTATATATATCAACCTCGCCTCCTTCAACAATAAAAAAAAAATCTGCAGTTGAACTCACAGATTTGGGAAAGAATCCAGCGAGCCACTGGTGAAGCAGTAGGATGAGTGACCTAAGTAAAATAATAGATTGTTTAAAACTGAAAATCTTGCTCGAGGCTCCCTTTCCCTCCAAAAAACCATACAAATATATATACTACACATATATGTATATATATTTATATATGTATAGATAGTATATATGAGAGTAATAAGAAAAAAAAATACGATGAAATGGGGTACTGACTTGTACATGTACATTGTGTATATGTTAAAGGGAATATGTATTATTGTTATCATTTTCACGGAAAATACGATATCTGCTTCACGGACTATATCTTACCTGACCTGAGAGGGGTAATGGGCGGATGGTCACCTAACTTAAACTAACCTGAGGTCAGCACCTACTTAACCAGGAGGATATATACATTTTCACCCTACATTTATTGTTTTCCGTAAGCACTTGAGAACAGGTTTATACCCCTGGTAAGTTTTAGGGGACTTATATTTTTGGGATTAAAAGCAAACCCTGAAAGAACAGGTTTATACCCCTGGTAAGTTTTAGGGGACTTATATTTTTGGGATTAAAAGCATTCCCTGAAAATTTGCGTGGATTACACGTTCCTTCTGTTTCTCTTCACTGCTGATACGTTCTTTTACACATTTGTTGGTTGAGAATATCCAAGTATGAGACAATTGTCATATATCACAAAGCCAACTTTCAACATTACTACATCATCAGCAATGGTCGAACGACAGCCTCTCTGACATTTATTCCATAGGAAATACTATAAGAATTACGAAGGGGAAGTGAACAGTACGTTACGTATTTCCCAATAAAAATATCTAGACTTACGTTGCAATTCAGGTCTTCAAGTCGGCTGCCAAATTTTTGAAAGTGTTCCGCTAAAACCGCTTTTAGCTCATGCTTTTTATACAATATCGCTCATCGATTTTTTCTGTTATATGGTAATAGTTTACTTTTTGATCAATAAAAACTACATAAAATATCAATGTGAAGTTTCTGGATGTTTTCTTACTCCTTCCAATTTTCCCCACCCGATATATTCAGTTTAATTAGGTAGGCCTGATGACAGGAATAAGACTGCTTTACGTCTACCTATTACTGTAGTAGCTACTGACACTTGCTGAAAAGGGGCTGCTACAAGGACGTTTTAATCTTCATTTTAACATCTCCTCACGGGAAAACTTTTAGCAAAACAGGAGGAAGAAAAGTTAAAATTAAAACACAGCTTGCCAGCGACCATAATGACCACATCGTTCTCCTTAAGTCTCGGCCGTTGTCATTCCGCCGATTCCAAAGGTTTTTGGCTTTAGGTTTCATGAGCAATGGCAATCCCAAGTGTTCCATATTTAAATCTAAGTAATTAGTCCAAATTCCACTTATATACACTTTATTTTCGATGCAAGACTGCGGTATTTCAGTCAGAGGAAGTAAAGGAAAGGTAAGTAACCGCCCAGTCACTCTATTCACAATCTCGTATGTAAACATTGGAGGAAAACGACCATTGAATTTCAGTTTAGACTTGCCTTGGATAAATCTTATCTAGTATAATTACAGTTGTAATTTATATAAAACTAAAACAAAATTAGATGGACTTAATAAAATGGGAATCTCGTAATTTGATAATAAGTGCATGTAAATAAAAACTATAAGTCTGCCTTTGACACATCAGCTGACTATATTCAATAGTTGCAGGAAGTTGAAAAAGTTGAACCAAAGCAAAGCCAATATATAGGCTCTGGGTTTTTAACCGTATTACACAGCGTTAAACAGATCCAGATAATGGTTGATATGGTGCATCGAAATTCATAACGTGTGACTGAAGAAAGTGTTAAGTGAATGACTGAAAAAAAGTGTTCAAGTGAATGACTGAAAAAAAGTGTTACGTGAATGACTGAGTTCTGCAGACCAGCCTGAGGAGTGAGGACAACTATTGCTATGGAGGCCATGCAGGTAAGTAAACGTTAAACTTGAAATAGTCATAGGAAAGTGGCTCTGATACCAATGGAGTCACAAATCTTTGCACCATATTACCACAGAAAGCGAGATTAATTGATAGGGCAACACGTCATTTAATTGATAAAAAAGGACATCGGTACAGCCGTTAAATTATATCAATTAAACCTTGATAGAGAATCAGATCAGATTTAAAGAATTGCAGTTCCCTGTTTTCTCGTATGTATTATCGCACAATAATTATACGCTTATAGTGACAGTGGATAATTAAACCTATGACTCAGATTTGAAGTTTGTATCGTCTCAACTTCGAAAGTGCTTAGCCATCCGACATGATTTTGTCTTTAATGCATCTTTCGATTCATACTTTTCCCCATTCTTTAAAAACGTATAGTAACTATGGTGTGTGTGCTAGTACCTACAGCTGGTATTTTTAGTAGTACATCCATTTACACATCTCTAGCAATGTCCTTTAAGGACCTAGCGTATCCTTTTTCCCTACCTTCCAACCCTGTTGATTTAACTCAATAGTGACCCTAGGCTCCCAGCCGTTTTTTTTTTTTTGGCCATGCCCCAGCTAATTTCCTCCAAAATCCTGCTGCCCCCTGCGATGATATACTACAATTCTTATATTCACGTGGATGAAGCCTAAAAGGCCATTAACTTGGTTTAAACATTCTCGAATTTGTCCCTTTTCAAATCAAATTACACCCTGGGAACCACGGCCGATAGGTAATCCCTTCTTGCTCTGCTGTTCATATGTTGATAATTATCTTCATCTCAAACCGTCAACGTGTCAGTCCTCTTTAGGAAGTCCCTCCCAATCTCGCATACAATCTTCTGGTGTAGCAGACTTTTGGACTCGCCTGTCCAACTGAAGTATATTACCCCAATCTAAGTTACCACTTCTTGTGCGTTTTCTATACGTTTGAGTATAACTCGCATGTGGTTCTTTCCTCTATAAACTACCAGCATTCCCTTATCATCGTTGTAGCGTACATATTATTAGACTTATCATTGCAACGGATGCTGTGTTAAAACCTTATCACGAGAGTTAATGTTTCGTAGTGTGGACAGACCTTTAGGATTATAATATATGTAACACGTATACACATACAGTACATAAAATTCAATATTTATGTATACACACGCGCACACACACACACAACACACACACACACACACACACACACACATATATATATATATATATATATATATATATATATATATATATATATATATATACAGTATTAGTTGTTGTTTTTTGTTGTTGAAATAATCATTAACTAGCAAATATTTGCTACTAATATGGATTTATTGAAAGAAAACAATGTTCCATTATTCATACCATGGTGGTTGGGATGGGCACGTAACCACTCGCCCGCCCCCCTTCTTAAATCCGCCAATGTATATCTATCTAAACCTCCCCCAATATGGAATTCTTTCCATCCCTCTGTCCTTCCTGATGCAGCGAATACACTATGGTGCCTCGTGGGAATAATAGCGAATTTTTCATCAGTTTAGTTGAGTCCATATTTACTTTTAATACAACGAACTTGCAATGGGCCTTTGTGTCTGATTAGGTCTCTCGACTAAGATGAAACAGTTACATCTGGAACGAAGATAAAGTGCAAAAATAGTTTAATAGGAGGTGCCAGCGAGAGAATGGATTGAGGCGAGTGGTAGAAACGTAAGAGGTTGAGACTGGTGAGGTGGGTGGGGCTGAAAAGTTCCAGGGTGAACTGCCGAAAAGTTTGCTTCCGAGTGCTTCGAGAATCATTCGCTCACTGCTCAGAGCTTCGACTAAGTGAGTGCACGGCTTCTATGATCTCCCTTCCAACTCTCTCACTCTCTCTCTCTCTCCGCTTACCAGTAAGGAAGATATATATATATATACTGATATATATATATATATAGATATATATATATATATATATATATATATATATTGTGTATATGTAAGTTTTTTTCAGCAGAGCATCCGTTGTTACCTGTCTGTAAATACACAGGATTCATTTCGCAGTTTTTGAAGGAGTAGAGTGGAATTTTTGCTTGTTTTTTGGATATATTTTACGCTAGACTTAATTTCAAGTACATCTATGAAAGTAGTTTGCGAGTCGACTTCACTGCACAATGGCTATCAAGGTTTGCTTATGAATATATTTTTTTTGTTTCATTAGAACTTATATGAACTAATCAGTGCGTGTTTCAAACATTCATTTTCAAGATCGTTTCGAAGTATTCGTAGTACTATTCTATCTCCATAGATTTCATCCATTAGATTTCAACTCCTGAGATACTGCTTAGTTTAGACACTTCCTCTTTATAGACCTTATATATTTTCTAAAATAACTGTTGGTTGACACAGTAATATTTAGTGTCTTATGTTGATAATGCACATATGCAGATCATGAACATACCATTGTATTTTGCGAACGATGAAGGTCTTTCAATAGTTATTCATCTTATTTTCCCGTACAGAGGAACTGTTAAACGGAATTTTTTTTACTTATAAATTTATTTATTTTTCACTTGTGAGATGACACTGACCTGTAATCAACTGGTGAATTTGATAAAATGCATCAAATTTGGTGAGAAATTTTTCCTGCAAAGACGTTGGCACGCGAAATAACTGACGAACCTTTGGCATCTGCCATGCAGCGTTTGCGGGAAAGATGGGACTAGTCTTACTTCAGTATCGCGCCTAATGTTGGACACTTGGTTGCTATATTTTTTTGCAGAGCGCGGACAATTAAGTTTCGGAAGATCTGCTCGTGTTACCTCGTCTTCAGAGCTTAGAATAATGATCATAACTTGAGAGTGAATGCAGGACGGTCGCTTAGTTACGAGTAATGGTATTTTATTTATTTTTTATTTTATTTTAAGGTGACTAACTGAGGCAAGTTTGTTAAAAATAAAGACACGGTAATATCTGAAAGGCGCGAGTTAGCGGATCTTTTGAAATAAAGGCATCATGCAGCAAGATCGTCTAAAGCTTGTTTTTTCAATAATTCGTATAACGCTTGCTTTTTTTTTTTTTTTTTTTTTTTTTTTTTTTGTTTTTTTTTTTTTTTTTTTTTTTTTTTTTTTTTTTTTACAATATAACAGTGGTTTAAAAACCGCTCCAGTAAGTCTCCGTGTGATATCCATTTTATGAGCGTTGTGAGTTGTGGTATATCAGGTTTTATTCTTTATTGTATTTTGGATAGCTGGGATGTTTAATTCAGCCAGTTATTACGCTTGGTATTGACGTTAATTGAATTAATGGGTATGTGGGTATTTCATATCAGACAGGTATCTAAGTGTTTTTTTTTTTTTTTTTTTTTTTTTTTTTTTGTAATACTAGTACGATCATCATATCCACAATCGAGACTTCAGAAAGGCAATTTCATCTGCAGCTGATGCTGTGGTTTCTCTCAGATGCCAATGGTTATGGTACGTGCCGCCGGCTATATCCGTCTACTAGACCTATTCTACTTGCACCTTCGTTTTTTATTTTATTTCATTTATTTATTTTATATATATATGTGTGTATGTATGTATGTATATATATATATATATATATATATATATATATATATATATATATATATATACATATATATATATATATATATATATATATATATATATATATATATATATATATATATATATATATATATACCTACTTGCACTTTCGTTTCTTTCACCAACACTTGACATCCGAAGACTTCGGTCTAGGGAAGTTTTATTCCCCTTGATTTTATATATATATATATATATATATATATATATATATATATATATATATAATCAAGGGAATAAAACTTCCCTAGACCGAAGTCTTCGGATGTCAAGTGTTGGTGAAAGAAACGAAAGTGCAAGTAGGTATATATATATATATATATATATATATATATATATATATATATATATATATATATATATATATATAAGTTATATCACATTTCCGTGATTCATATACATATATCGAGCTACAATGTCCTTTAATATGTAATTCGCTCTATCTCGGAATTAATATATTTTCATATATGCTTAACCGAAGGGGAATTTTTTCTCGATAATAGACTTGCCTGGACCAGGGTGCGAACCTGGATTTGAAAGGATCCATAGGTTCGCGCCGTGGTCCAGGCAAGTCTATTATCGAGAAAAAATTCCCCTTCGGTTAAGCATATATGAAAATATATTAATTCCGAGTAGAGCGAATTAGATATTAAAGGACATTGTAGCTCGATATATATATATATATATAGATATATATATATATATATATATATATATATATATATATATAGTGTGTTGTGTGTTTTATGATATATCTCTGATCGTATTAGCGTGTAGACGCAGGTCAATCATTTTAGCCCATCTCTCTTCAAGGTTCATTATCCTAAACGTGTTTACTTTCCCCAAGTGCTCTGTTTGCTTAGCGTTATGGAGGTAAAGAATGTCTTTCGTTCGTGTCCTATATATTAGAAAGATTCATGGCATGTATTGACGAACTTTTATTTCATTGGCAGCCTTGCATTGTATCGTTTATGTATTCTGAGTCCTCTGGGAGGTATAACGTCCCTAGCAATTTGTATACTTTCGACATATATGTTTGTTTTATTGACACTCTCAGTCCTGTTCTCCTTTGTTCCGCGAAGTGGTCACGCTTTCTCTTTGTGTAGTCTGTTTATATTGGCTGTTAATAGAGACCGATGTCTCAGACGTAAATTGCGAGGAATACGTACTCGGGAAAGGCTTCTTATCAGCGATTCCGTTTTTTTTTTTCTACACAACATTAGCTTCTAGCAGTGTTACTATAAGCTGTTCTTCTGATTTTTTTTACGTTATTTATGATTTTTAATGTTGAATGCGTATTTTCCGATGTACAATTATTTTCTGTGACGTAAAAAACTAACGTCACTAGCTTAACCTAAAGTATTTTTGACGAAGAAAAATAAAGGATTTTAATAAAATTCATTTCTATAAATGAGTAGGATATGTTTTATAACTACTTTCATAATAAAACATAAAAAGGCAAAGTGAAGAATTTTATTCCTCAGTGCCGTGGCCTGTGGTCGGAAAAGCCACGGAGGGTTGCCTGATGTCACCAGAAAGTCAAGCTCATTTAACAATATAGATATTTGAACCTCGTGGTAAATTTGTAACTGCAAGGGAATTCATTGGTGTCGCGCCATGGAGGTCAGAAACACCACAACATCAGATTGATTGGTTGTAAGGTCATCTGACGCCACAACGGCCAGAATTCCGATAACCGAACGTACTATAGTTTTCCCAGAAGGTAAAGATATAACGCGGGACTAACGGCCACATGACAATCGTGCTGAGGTGACAATTGAGCGCTGGCTTATCGTTCTGGAAAAACGTTCGTTTCGAATAATTCTGTGCTTTATTCAAATTGAAATTTAGACATTCATGAACAGGTGAAAGGAAAATTCAATGACGTTTACGATAGCGCCTTTGTCCGTCAGTGAATGATGATTAAGTTGAGATAGGAAGCTACGTAAATGCTGCAGATATTGTTCTTGTTCTTTGTTATTATCATTTTTTTAATAATTCAGCGAGTGGCTGGGGGTGACCATGTCAGTTTTTACGTCTGCAAAGAATTAAGTTCGTGTGACTGCCTTCAAATGAGAGAGAGAGAGAAAAAAAAAAATGACACGTCAGACGCGTATGCATATTAAATCCTGCAAATCCTACTTATAAAGGGGGTTCACGCCCATGTACTTTACGAATCCATTTCAGTACAGGAGTTCAGTGAATGCTCGGTTTATCAAATCCTTTTAAAACAATTCAATTCACTGTTATTACGCTGCAGCAACAAGTTCTCAGAAGCTCTGGCCCAGTTATTTGCTTTCTGTCATTTTTACTTATTTATCTTTTATTTTGATTTACAGAAGTATACCTACAATCATTTTTGAATGGGCGCCTGCGCCTGCCTGCTTCCATGAAAGGACACCTTTGTGGTTGTGTTGATATTGCATATATTATACATATATATATATATATTATATATATATATATATATATATATATATATATATATATATATTATATAATGTACATATGTTTCCCTTTTCATATTTTCAGGTTCTGGTCCTCTGCCCCTGCTGACGGTGATGGCATCTCTAATTAGCCAGCAGTTTGGTAAGAGCTAATGACGATTCTAAGAAAACCCACTGCACTTTTACCTCCTGCTTATGCCACCTTAGAGAACAGACGTTGTTTCCATTTATTTATTTATTTTTTATTGAGCAGAAGAGAGTAGAGGGAAAGAAACGGTCACTGACATTTGTAGTAAAAAGAATCGAGATTTCTGTACAACGTATAATGCTGTATAAAATCATCAACTATGACCGGCAGCTCTCTAGTTGCTTGCCAGATGCGATAGAATGAGGAGTGCGTCCCATGTCCCCGGAAAGCGATCCATGGCTGACTATAACCTTAAATAAAATTAAAACTACTGAGGCTAGAGGGTTGCAATTTGGTATGTTTGACGATTAGGGAGTGGATGATCAAAATAACAATTTACAGCCCACTAGCATCAGTAGGTTTTTAGATCTGAGAACGGGCTAAAAATGATTGAAGCAAAACAATATATGTATTTATTAATAGACTATTTTTGTTCTTTCTTTTCGTCCATCAGTGATAGTTCTCCTGAGTCTCTTGTGTGGGTCTGTTTCTGGTCGTTTGCCGCGAATACCCAACTTTGTGGGTCAAGACCAGCAAGAAAATTCGTCCATTGACGGAACTAGGTAACTGAATTTGTTTATTTATTATTATTAAAAGATATTCTTAACGAGAATTTGGACTGACTGACTACCTTCAAAGCTGAATCTAACGTCAGAAATGTGATACATGAATTTACTTGTGTTCTTAATTACTTATATGGGATATTGTTATCTTTACTTTTTTTTTCAGGAGTTTTCGACGTGACGTCATCACCGCTCTGTCGGCGCTGATTGGTCACAGCCATCGCTACCTGCAGTTGCTCTATGACGTGCGATTCGAAGGTTACATTAGTATGTTATTAGTAACTCGCCTCTCTCTCTCTCTCTCTCTCTCTCTCTCTCTCTCTGTTAGTTATGATATTTAAGAAAGCAAAGTCTACCCTAACTATTATCATATAGTTAGATTATTATTATTATTATTGTTATTATTATTATTATTATTATTATATTATTATTATTATTATTATTATTATTATTATTATTATTAATGATACTGGCTCTTATCCTGTCGTGAGTCGTGATTTTAACATTATTTATTGCCTCTTTTAAATCATAATCTGGTGATTTTTTGCAATGAAGAAAGGTTCATTAGTTCATGATAAAGTCAGCAGAAATAACCTGATTTTAATTTCAGATTAAGATGCATAAAAGTTCAATAGGTTTCATTTCCCTTTCCTATAATTGCAAAATCAAATCTGTAGTTGCAATTAGATATTACGACATTCACTTGGTATTTAGACCCTTAGGGGGTCAGTGCATTACTCTAGGTTCTTTGTAGTGTGTCTTCGGTCACTAGCTGCAACCCCTTTCGTTCCTTTTACTGCACCTCCTTCCATATTTTCTCTTACATCCTCTCCTAACAATTGAATCATAGTGCAACTGCTTGGAGGTTTTCCTCCTGTTACACCTTTCAAAGCTTCTACTGTCAATTTCCGTTTCAGTGTTTAAAATTCTAAATTAAATTCAATTTAGTGTTCATTTCAAAGAGATAAATGAATTCTTTTCGTCGAGCAGATGAAGTCTATGACGTCACGCAGTTCTCCAAGACGGAGAGCGGTCTGATGGTTTATCGGGTCGACGGAACCGAGGCTCAGCTGGAGAATATCCTGGCGCCTGCCGACGGTCCTACGGTCCTTCTGCTTCTCTGCCGTCCTAAGCAGATCACGGACATGTTTCGGACGGTAACTATTCCATAAAGAAAAAAAAAAAAAAATGACCCTGATGCTTGGTGCTTTTAATGTTTCCTGGGAAGGCTCAGTTGACCTGCGAAATGGCGCGAATGTCAAGCATGATTATAGTGCATTTCTTTTTATGATTTCAGTATGATTATACATTTAATGTCGTTGTGTGGTACACATACACACGTATATATATATATATATATATATATATATATATAATATATATATATATATATATATAAACTAATGACGAAAGCACTTACTCAGTAATTGCACGTATTGGGAGAGCTATTGACAAATGACAGGGTCATGCTCTGCCTATAAGAACTATACATATACATGTACGCACATAAACTCGTTCTTTTGACACGTTTCTTTGATAATTTCAGATTCACCGCAGGAGACTCAACAGCCACTACGTCCTGTGGATAGTGATGTTGAGAGACGCAGGAGAAGGAGACTACGTCACGAACGGCCTGGAAGGACTGGTCTTCGAGGGAACTCGGGTGATTCTCGTCGTCCAGAATGCTGGGGAAAGTTACGACGTGTTTTCGTCTCGTGTTGACGCGGAAGGCATTATCAGGTACTTCTGCTAAAGCTATAGCCACTAGCACAAATTTCTCGCGCTCAACTCTGACTGACGACGCCAGATAACTCACAATCAGTCAGTCATTTAATCAACTGTGACTGCGACCTTGACAATTTTATCTACCAATACTGCGTTTCATCGCGTTACAGTGATACATACCGTAATTAAAGGTATAGAGATT
The DNA here is from genome assembly GCF_015104395.2 of Macrobrachium nipponense. Classification (NCBI taxonomy): domain Eukaryota; kingdom Metazoa; phylum Arthropoda; class Malacostraca; order Decapoda; family Palaemonidae; genus Macrobrachium; species Macrobrachium nipponense. Next base: position 52,065,150 of record NC_061090.1, on the reverse strand, counting down.
ATAAATGTAATTATCGATTTACGAAAGGAAACTCCCCTTTTTTGGAACAGAAACAAAGACAAAAGCTGGTTGATTTTAATTTGTATGGATGGCTAATTTTAATCTGTAAGGCGTCGTATATTTATTCGTCTTACCATATTACTATTTTGTGTTATTTAAATCGCAGTGAACAGTACCTGTCATCATTTGCTGTCTGAAAGCAAAAAATACTCTGTAAAATCCTTTTCTTGCGTAGATTTCTACCCTGTAGCCGGGTAGTGCCGTCAATGCACCTCACGTGCGGTGCACTGTAGGCATTACTTAAGAGTCTTTGCAGCATCCCCTAATCGGCCCCTAGTTGCAACCCTTCCATATTCCCTTCATCTCGCTATCCACCCTCTGCTAACATTTATTTCATAGTGCAACTGCTTTGAGGTTTTCCTCCCGTTACATCTTCGTAACCTTTTACTTTCAAGTTTCCTTTCAGCGCTGAATAACCTCATATGTCCCAGTGCCTGGCCTCTGGCAGAAATCCTGGGTTCCATTCCTTGTGTATAGATTCCACGAGTTGGTATTATGAAGCCCCTTGTCCAAACGACACAGATTCTTCCGTGACGCCAAGCTGGACCTCGCCACCGCCCGCGGAAGAGATCTCCTGAAGCAGGTCGCCCTTAGAGATGATTCTGCCTCCTACAGGGACATGAACGGGAGGGAGATGCGCATCGCAGCCGTCAATAACTTCGGCCTCTGCAACCTCGTTCGTCTGCCAGACGGGAGGACGCAGCCCTCCACCGGGATCGACGTGGCCATGATGAAGACGCTCAGTTCCGCCCTCAATTTCACGTGGGTTCGACTATTTTATTATTTCTTAGACTTTTGCTAATTTCATAGTAACTCACATCTAAAAACCTTGATTCTAAATGGATATTCTTTTATGAAAACCATAAATCAGCAATAACAAAAGGATTCCAGACACCGAAGAGGGTCTGGTAGACAGACAAAAAGACCGGCAATAAATTTAGATGATTTCTCTTTACTAAGGACTTCACATCCTACAAGCATAGTCTACAGATTTATTATTACTGTCTGTGACTCACAGTGTCTTAGATGCGAGTTCAAATCTGATTTAGGTTTAAGATTTCCCTTCTGCATTTAATCGCAAATGACACGATTAGAGCAGTTTGCAGAGCGCTGTTTCTAGGAGCACACTCCTCTGCAATGAGTCCTGGAACTACTTCGGCTATTATTATTATTATTATTATTTCCAGAATCCGCATCGTGGACCCTCCCGACGGGTCGTATGGGAACCCCCTTCCCAACGGCTCAGTCACCGGAATGATTGGGATGGTGGCCAGGAGGGAAGCTGATTTTGCCATCTGCGCCATTTCCCTGTCGGGTATGACACTTCTGACAAGCCACCTACTCACACTTTTGTTTTTATATTTATTAATTTTTCTACTGTCATTGACTGTTTCTTCTCCTCCTCTGCTGACAAGATTTGAAATTCTATGCATTAACTTGATGTTTGATTTATTTTTAACAAATTGACATTTTTTGCATAGACTTTTATATATATATATATATATATATATATATATATATATATATATATATATATATATATATATATATATATACATAATATACATACATTACATATATCGTTCTGCAGCCCTTCGCAAGACTGTAGTGGACTTCCCATACCCATATTATCGGTCGCCCCTGGGCCTATTCTCGAGGGCGCCCAAAGAGAAGAGCAGAGTGCTGGCCATTCTCTCACCGTTCACCGCCCAGGTATGGCAACATACGCACACACATACACATATATATTTATTTTTTAAGCATTCACAATCTTCTACAGGGGCTGCTATAAGAAGGAAGAGCTCGTACTGGCATGTAGCAAGCTAAAATGTAAAGCAGAAACAGACAATCTAAACCATAGGCCTATTTAAGCTGCTTTTCTTCCTTTGAAAAGCTTAGGTGTATGTGAGCGCCTCTTCTTAAAACCTTAGGCTTATGTGAGCTCCTCTTTATAAAACTTTTAAAACCTTAGTTCTATGCAAGCTCCTCTTTTTAAAACCTTTAAAACCTTAGGTCATATGAGCTCCTCTTTTCAAAACTTTTAAAACGTTAGTCCTATGTGAGCTCGTCATATTAAAGCTTTTAAAAACTTTAGTCCTATGTAAGCTCGTCTTTTTAAAACCTTAAACATTAGGCCTATGTGGGCGCCACCTCTCCCTGTCGTGTATCAAAAAATTTATTTATTTAGGTTTGGCTTGGCATCGTCGTTGCCGTGCTGCTCATGGGCCCCATAATAGCCGTCCAGTCGAAATTGTCGTCTGCTGCTTACGTGAAGGGGCGCGAGTTGCCGAAATTCCTGACGTACTCCTTCAACGTGTTCAGGAGCATAGTCTCTCAGGGCAACCTGCTGCCGACGACCACCGTGACCGAGAGGGTCGTCTTCGTCTCCTGGTACCTGTTTTGCCTCGTCGTCTCAGGTAGGTAGGTGGCTGGGGTTCTGTCTATGTGGTCTTTTTCGCTTATTTGAGATCGAAAAGAAGAAGTATACAGATTCAAATTATAGTTGGTAAGAGCTATAGGCTTACTATTTTATTATAGAGTATTCATATCATATCCACAGCGCAGTTTTGGTTTCCAAAATATAAACCACACCAGACTTAAGGATGGCATCTCGTGATTATTATTATTATTATTATTATTATTATTATTATTATTATTATTATTATTATTATTATTATTATATTTCGTATTTTGTACACACTTTTTAATCTTGCTTGCCTCCATTCTCTTTCTTTCAAAAATAAGATGACCTGTTTCGTTCTGTGGGAACCTGATAAATATATTTGCTATTATTATTATTATTATTATTATTATTATTATTATTATTATTATTATTATTATTATGATATTATTATATTATTATTATTATTATTATTTATTATTATTATACAAACCTCAGTAGAAAAAGCTGAATGCTACAGCCGATACCCCGTTAGAGACAGCATCCCAATACGTTAGAAGTGGTTAGGAAGTATATTTATAAAAGATAAAAACTGCGAAGATATACAACCACAGATGATAATTCAAGATAATAATTATGAGACCTCCAGTTGCCTTCACGTACGAGATCCTCAAAGACTAAAAAAATAACTTTGATTCTCAGTGTTGTACTCGGGAATGCTGACGGCCGTGCTGGCCATCCCAGCCTTCGAAGCTCCCATCGACTTCCTCACGGACCTCCCAAGGGCTGTCAAGGAAGGCTTCGACATCGGCGTCTACAAGGACACGACCAACGAGTTACTCTTCAGGGTGAGCGAACGAAAGAACAAGTTCCGATTCGCGAAGCCTCGCGAGATGTCTGCAGGGCAGCGTTGCCAACCTTGTGGTAATTACCCTATGCACAGGGTAATTCAGCCTCAAATCTGGGTCCGTAGGGTAACTGGGTAATGTCACGAAATTTGAGCAAAACGTAGAGTAATTTCAAGATGGTTGTCTTTTATTTATTAAAAAGTGACCAATAAACAACAAATTTATTTATATTGAGTATATCTTAAGGCCGGACGTAGGGTACAATAACCGTGAAAGACAGTGGGTGACCAGATTTTGAAAATTGAAATACGGGACACTTAAATTGAAGAGGTAGTTGAATAATATAGACAACTTATGCGAAGTTATGCACGCAGTGACGCAGGCAATGTCCTTCTCAGCATTCTTTATTGACGTTTCTTTTGTTTTAAAGTGCATTCGTTGTAGATTTTGTTACAAACAGCTGTTCATTACATGTGTCAAAGCATTAGAATATTGCAATCAAGCATGTTTTGCAGCTTTGAAGGATATTAATAACAAAAGTGACTTGTCACAATATATTGAAGAAATTGCAGACAATAAAATACATATGTTGAAAACCTTTCAATAATCCTTTTAAAATTATTTTCCTCATTGTTGTTAAGTTATTTTCCATTTGTCATATTTTGCACTAGATCCAACTGTTCTCAAGAGATGGTGTTTGGTTTGAGCATATGTGATGAACTCCGAAATTGCACTTTATCTGTAGTTCTGACTTGATCAACCTCTACGTACACTGCACCGGTTCCTACACCCACCCCATCGGTGGCCCATCAGAGAGAACACTCTCTCCACTTGAGCGTTTGAAGGGGGCATGCTTAGTACAAATTTCGATAGTTTATTGTATTTTTTATTTTTTTTTATTTTTTAGATATTGAAAATACGGGACAAAAGGCGTCCCGGGGAGGGTCGATACGGGACACGGGACAAATATAAATACGGGACGCCTGGTCACCACTGAAAGTAGGGTAATTTCAGTGCCTAGGTAGGGTAAGGAGCTCTTAGATAGTTGGCAACGCTGCTGCAGGTGTTGGGGGTGGAGTTCGTTGGTGTTACGGTTCTATTAAAGTAGACCCAACAAAATATTTTTGAACATATAAATTTGCGATTATATAAATTTACGATTATTTATTATACACCTCTTGCTTTATGTGTGTCTTTTATACAAAATGCGTGAATATTCCTGTGGAAGAATCATTAAAATGCTGTTAGGTTTGTAGGAGAGGCTTCCAGAGTATAATTCTTTGGTACGACTTTACCATTCCTTTGCAGGAGGCGAAGGACGGCATCTATGCCCAGACGTGGAAGCTGTTCAACCACAAGAACCCAGAGAGAAGTTTCGTCAGAGGCAACGCCCCCGCAATGGATGAGGTAAGGTTTCTTGCTCGGCTGTAGCCTGACCGTGAGAACAGACGCAGATGACTTCTGTAACGGCCAATGGTTTTAGGAAAAATAAGCTAAAATAAACCATAGCTAGACATAATTCCATGAGTTTGACACATACAGGTAAATACTGTGATAAGCTGTAGGTTTCAATCATTCCATGAATGACACATAAAAGGTAAATACTGTGATAAGCTGCAGGTGCCAATCATTCCATGAGTTTGAGACAAGTAAATACCGCGATAAGCTGTGGGTTCCAAAGCTACAGGTCAATATTAGAATGAACTGTTAGGTTCCAAAGGCATAGATGAATACTCCAATGTGCCATTGGCTGGAGAACCGCGGCTGGATGTTGTAATGTACCGTAGGTTCAAAAGTCATTGGTGAATGATACAATGTGCTGTGGATTAAAAAAAATAAAACCATAGCTGTATGTTGTGATACGTTGCGTGTTTAGTAGGTCTAGCTGAATGCTGTGAGGTCCTTCAAATAGTTATAGTGGTATGTTGTGATACTCTGCGGGTTCAGAAGCTGTTGCTAAAATGCTGCAGGATGGTACTACACATTACAAAGTTCGAAAACCATAGGTGAATAGTACAATGGCCTGGAGAGAGGTGAAAAAAATGTGAATGCTGAAATGCGCAGTATAAAACTGGCATGATCTAAGTACAAAAGCCAAGTCATCATAAATCCGTTTCGTTCTTAGCCTAACCTCGAGTACTACGAACGCTTCTCCTCAGGTGGTCTCCAGGGACTTCGTGTACATCGGCTTCATGGCGTCCTGCGAGATCCTCTCAACGAAACTAGGAAGAAGTAGAATCCACATTGGCAAAGAGACGTTCTTCTCCAGCGACATTGGTCTAGCAACCCCGCCCGGAACGCCTTATACCAAGACCTTCGGCGACGTGTAAGTGATTCCACGCATTTTGTGAGTGTGTGCTTTTGTCTTTACGTAGTAATATAGTTTGCTATATAGTTGTGGATTTTTATTACACAAATTATTGTTATTATTACTTTTTTTTTTTGCTCTATCACAGTCCTCCAATTCGACTGGGTGGTATTTATAGTGTGGGGTTCCGGGTTGCATCCTGCCTCCTTAGGAGTCCATCACTTTTCTTACTATGTGCGCCGTTTCTAGGATCACACTCTTCTGCATGAGTCCTGGAGCTATTTCAGCCTCTAGTTTTTCTAGATTCCTTTTCAGGGATCTTGGGATCGTGCCTAATGCTTCTATGATTATGGGTACAATTTCCACTGGCATATCCCATATCCTTCTTATTTCTATTTTTAGATCTCGATACTTATCCATTTTTTCCCTTTCTTTCATTTCAACTCTGGTGTCCCATGGTATTGCGACATCAATGAGTGATACTTTCTTCTTGACTTTGTCAATCAACGTCACGTCTGGTCTATTTGCACGTATCACCCTATCTGTTCTGATACCATAGTCCCAGAGGATCTTTGCCTGATCGTTTTCTATCACTCCCTCAGGTTGGTGTTCGTACCACTTATTACTGCAAGGTAGCTGATGTTCCTTGCACAGGCTCCAGTGGAGGGCTTTTGTCACTGAATCATGCCTCTTTTTGTACTGGTTCTGTGCAAGTGCCGGGCATTCGCTTGCTATGTGGTTTATGGTTTCATTTTTCGTATTGCACTTCCTACATATGGGATTGATGTTATTTCCATCTATCGTTCTTTGAACATATCTGGTTCTTAGGGCCTGATCTTGTGCCGCTGTTATCATTCCTTCAGTTTCCTTCTTTAGCTCTCCCCTCTGTAGCCATTGCCATGTGTCATCGCTGGCTAGTATTGTCCGTGCATTGGTTTGTTGTGCCAGTCCTCTGTTCTGTTTGTCATTGTCCTGTCTGTATATTTCCGGGTCTTTGTCTACTTTTATTAGTCCTTCTTCCCATGCCCTCTTTAGCCACTCGTCTTCACTGGTTTTCAGATATTGCCCCAGTGCTCTGTTCTCGATGTTGACGCAGTCCTCTATACTTAGTAGTCATCTCCCTCCTTCCTTTCGTGTTATGTATTGTCTGTTCGTATTTGGTCATGGGTGTAGCGCTTTGTGTATTGTCATATGTTTCCTGGTTTTCTGATCTATGCTGCGGAGTTCTGCCTTCGTCCATTCCACTATTCCTGCGCTGTATCTGATTACTGGCACTGCCCATATGTTTATGGGTTTTATCATATTTCCTCCATTGAGTTTTGACTTGAGTATCGCCTTGAGTCTCTGCATATATTCCTTCCTGATCGTGTCCTTCATCTCTCGGTGTTTTATATCCCCTCCTTCCATTATTCCCAGGTATTTATATCCAGTCTCATCTATGTGTTTGATGCTGCTCCCATCTTGTAGCTTTATCCCTTCGGTTCTCGTTACTTTGCCTTTTTGTATGTTGACTAAGGAGCATTTTTCTATTCCAAACTCCATCCTGATGTCCCCAGATACAATCCTTACAGTCTGGATTAGGGTATCTATTTCCTTGATGCTCTTACTACACAGCTTGATGTCGTCCATGAACATCAGATGGTTGATTTTGTTGCCGTGGCAGGAGTGGGTTAGGTCGTCAATGGACTGGTTAAGCAACATTGGGGCTGGTCAGTCGTTGGATGGGTGACCGCTCTAATCGGCGTTGATTCCTTGGGAAAGGATCTTTACCATAATTTCCTCAGTCTACTCAGCTGTAAATGAGTACCTATCCCTGATGTGGTAGGGTCCAGCTATGGGTTAAATAGCAAAACTCAGCAATGATGTTAAGAAACGAAGGAATAAACGAAAACGACGTAAATGGAACCTCTGGCAACAGAGGAGCTTCGTCCGGCAGCCAGGTATTCAACCCAATTGAAGGGGAAGACGGTCAGGTACTTGGAGGTCGTCATCCAGCAACTGACCACCACAACGACAGTAACCAACAGCCTGAGATTGGAGTTATTATTATTATTATTATTATTATTATTATTATTATTATTATTATTATTAGTTAGACCCCAGTATCCAGTACGTGTGATATACCATGTTGGAGTTTCACTTTTTTTTTCTTTTAATCATAAACCACCCCCTTCTCTCTCTCTCTCTCTCTCTCTCTCTCTCTCTCTCTCTCTCTCTCTCTCTCTCTCTCTCTCTCTCTTTCGAAATACCCTTATTATTAAATAGATACTGAATGAATTCATCTTCTTCAGGACGCTGAGGCTGAAGGAGGCAGGCTCTCTCTCTCTCTCTCAAAGTACCCTTATTGCTATATATAGATACTGGATGTATTCTTCTTCTTCTTCTTCTTCTTCAGGACACTGAGACTGATCGAGGGAGGACTGCGGACGAAGTGGAAGGCCGAGGAGCTAAGCAGACTGGCATCCTCGGTGCCAAAGGAGACGGAGAAATCTGGCACCTACGCCATCACCCTCTCTCATCTGCAGGTAGGTCTCGCTCGTTATGTGTTTTGTGTTTTGTGTTTTGCTGCTTTAACTCCAGGTGATATACGTGGTTATAGTAGATGGCTCTCTTACAGCCTCATCCCTGAAGACAAGAGAGACTTAACAAGTGCACATGATTAGCTCTCGAGAGCAGACATATACTTTTTTTTTTTTTTTTTTTTTTTTTTTTTTTACAATGAATGATTTGTGTAGTCTCTTTTCGATGTTCAACGTGTCACTTATTTTGGTTATGTGGGCTTGGTTGCTGAAATGACTGCTCGGGCAACTTTTGTACAGCCTGGTTGAATTTCAGTTTACACACTTGACGATCTCTGTGGACGAATTGCAGTTTGACGGCTCCGTTATATATATATATATATATATATATATATATATATATATATATATATATATCATATATATATATTCATATATATATATATATATATATATACATATATATATATATATATATAAATTATATGAATAAAATATATATCAAATATTTTATATTTAAATATGTGTATGATAAACTGTTGTAAAATAAAAATTCCGCGATTATTTGAATAAATTATATTAGTATGGGTCATCTTTTCCATATCAATACAACTGACTGATATAACTGCGGAATTGTATTACGTAATCACAAAACGTTTTTAAGGCCTCAAGTCTTCTAGTCAATAATAATAATAATAATAATAATAATAATAATAATAATATTTTTTCTCTGGAGCCAGCCCTTGTGAGGACCAGCTATCTGACATTAAGATTAAGAGAAATTCCATTTTAAACGCGATCTGACTTTCAGG
>NC_061090.1:52024667-52055702 GCF_015104395.2 Macrobrachium nipponense | reverse complement strand
TCTGACTTTCAGGCTGCGTTCTTTTTGGTCCTAATTGGTTTCCTGGTGGCTGCGTTCGTTCTGGTCGTGGAAATCGCCGTGTACTACCTCCTGCCGCTCGAGGAAGCCCGAATATGAGTAGCTATGGCGGGATTTGCCCAAGGTCCCGAGACTGAGGTGACGGACAGCGACCGGTCTTACCGAGCACTTGGGAGAAAGCTTGCGAGAGTCGTTGGAAAACTCTACGGAAATCACACAACAAGTTCCGTCTGATTATTATTATTATTATTATTATTATTATTATTATTATTATTATTATTATTATTATTATTATTATTGTATGTTGGAAACAGACCTTCTTTCAAACAAGTTTTATTAAAAATAATGGCAGAATTCACAGAATTGATTTTGTACAATATTCTTTCAATTCTCCTTATGATTTGTCTTTCTGGCACGCTGGTATTATGAAGCAGCTGTCCAATATTCATCGTGCTGTAGGTCGTCAACGGAATTTCGGGCTGGTGTTATCAAAGGCAAACTGGTTATCAGGGACAGGCTGGGGTCGTCAACAGGTATACAGGTGCGTTTCGTAGGTCGGGAACAGGCCGTAGTCGTCAGGGGTCTATCCGGTATTCCTTGTTTTTTCTTCGTTTCTGGTTTTTAAAGGCGTCTTACATATTATATTATTATTTTATTATTATTATTATTATTATTATATTATTATTATTATTATTATTATTGATTATTATTATTATTCTGATGAATAAAATGCAGAATTCAGCGAATTAATATTATATATTTTTTCTTTTTTCTTATTACTCGCTTTTCTGGCGCAGCAATACTCCTTAATATAATTATCGCAGAGACAGAAAAGCGAGTAATAAGAAAAATAGAATAGATAATAAGATTAAATCGCTGAATTCTGCCATTTTAATCAACAGAATTTGTTTATTATTATTATTATTATTATTGTTATTTTTTTTATTATTATTTTTTTTTGCTCTATCACAGTCCTCCAATTCGACTGGGTGGTATTGTTTATAGTGTGGGGTTCCGAGTTGCATCCTGCCTCCTTAGGAGTCCATCCACTCTCTACTATGTGTGCCGTTTCTAGGATCACCCTCTTCTGCATGAGTCCTGGAGCTACTTCAGCCTCTAGTTTTTTCTAGATTCCTTTTCAGGAATCTTGGGATCGTGCCTAGTGCTCCTATGATTATGGGTACAATTTCCACTGGCATATCCCATATCCTTCTTATTTCTATTTTCAGATCTCGATACTTATCCATTTTTTCCCTCTCCTTCTCTTCAACTCTGGTGTCCCATGGTATTGCGACATCAATGAGTGATACTTTCTTCTTGATTTTGTCAATCAACGTCACGTCTGGTCTATTTGCACGTATCACCCTATCTGTTCTGATACCATAGTCCCAGAGGATCTTTGCCTGATCGTTTTCTATCACTCCTTCAGGTTGGTGTTCGTACCACTTATTACTGCAAGGTAGCTGATGTTTCTTGCACAGGCTCCAGTGGAGGGCTTTTGCTACTGAATCATGCCTCTTTTTGTACTGGTTCTGTGCAATTGCAGGACATTCGCTTGCTATGTGGTTTATGGTTTCATTTTTCGTATTGCACTTCCTACATATGGGATTGATGTTATTTCCGTCTATCGTTCTTTGAACATATCTGGTTCTTAGGGCCTGATCTTGTGCCACTGTTATCATTCCTTCAGTTTCCTTCTTTAGCTCTCCCCTCTGTAGCCATTGCCACGTGTCATCGCTGGCTAGTTCTTTAGTCTGTCTCATGTATTATCCGTGCATTGGTTTGTTGTGCCAGTCCTCTGTTCTGTTTGTCATTCTCCTGTCTTTGTATATTTCTGGGTCTTCGTCTACTTTTATTAGTCCTTCTTCCCATGCACTCTTTAGCCACTCGTCTTCACTGGTTTTCAGATATTGCCCCAGTGCTCTGTTCTCGATGTTGACGCAGTCCTCTATGCTTAGTAGTCCTCTCCCTCCTTCCTTTCGTGTTATGTATAGTCTGTTCGTATTTGCTCTTGGGTGTAGTGCTTTGTATATTGTCATATGTTCTCTGGTTTTCTTATCTATGCTGCGGAGTTCTGCCTTCGTCCATTCCACTATTCCTGCGCTGTATCTGATTACTGGCACTGCCCATGTGTTTATGGCTTTTATCATATTTCCGGCGTTGAGTTTTGACTTGTTGTTATTATTATTATTATTATTATTATATTTATTATTATTATTATTATCTATTTATTTATTCATTTATTCATTTTTTGGTCTATCACAGTCATCCTATTCGACTGGGATGGTTTTTATAGTGAGGGATTCCGGGTTGCATCCTGCCTCCTTAGGAGTCCATCACTTTTCTCACTATGTGCGCTGCTTCTAGCTTCTGTTATTATTATTATTATTATTATTATTATTATTATTATTATTATTATTATTATTGATTTAGATGGCTAATATTAGCTTCACCCTTACTTCCAGTTTATTTTGCGTGCCATTTATTCCTCCCACTCCTAATTTTCGTTTGAAGTGAAAACCTTCTACGCTATTCGAGTTTGATGTAGTACAAGCTTCGAGAATACTATTTTCTAGTTTATTTAAATGACTTTGGAGCCATAAAAAGCCGTTCATTTTCAGACTCTGAGAGACAAGAGCTCAGATTTGAGTATATCTTGGTCGTTGTGTTAAAAAATAATAATAAAAAAGGAGTAAAGGGTGTCCATAAAGTCCCAGTACCATTCCGATCTCTAAATACTGGTAATGGTGGACTGGACTTTATGAACACCCTGTACTATTTGTTATTTTGTCACACATTTCAATAAATATCTTACGAGTTCCTCCGTATCTCCTTGTAGTAACCTTTGATTGCTTTTTAAAAGGAAAAGGGGTCCGTCTGATTTAAAACTGTAGGAAATCTGATTCTAAACTTTAAGCTCCTATACTTGCTGTATAGGGGAAGGTAACTTGGATGTTTCTGTATATATGAATTAACATATTTTTATACCTACTATTTTACGCTCTTGGATTTACGCACTTGCGTATATATATATATATATCTATATATATATTATATATACATTATATAATATATAATTCGAGATTATATAATATTATATATATATAATATGTATATAATATATATTTCGGAGCTCTCAGTGTGAAGACGTTATTTGAATAAAGATAATAATAATGATAATAAATAGAAGAAATTTGGCAAGACGACACAGGACTAACAGTGGTGTAATTATAAGCACCGCCAACTATACTTTGTTTTTTCCATCTGTCCATCCGCCTGTGGTGGTCGCGCATGGTAACACTGCGTCCCGGGCTTTAAATAGTTACGCTAAGTCTAAGTTTTAGATAAATAAAAGGATATCTGGGTGTACATTTGTAACTGAAAAGTGTTTTAATGTTGTACTGTATGCGAATTACACCGTTAATATTCGAAATAGGATATTACAATTATTGAATATAGGCTGAATGTAACTATCTAAAGCCCGGGACGCAGTGTTACCATACGCAAACACCACAGGCGAATGGACAGATAAAAAAAAAAAAAAAACAGTATAGGTCTATGGAGAGCAAGAAGTAGTAAGGGGAAAATATGGGCCTAGTACCATGCCTAGACACCAAAACTATCTCCCTCTCTTTTTAATATTATTTCGGTCCTTCAGACATTGAAAAGTTTGATTGTATTATCAGTAAAGATATCTAGTGGCTTAAACTTAGTGAGACGCTTAATTCCGTATACCAGATTGAAGCTTTAATATAATACCAAACCGATTCTCATGTCAACAAGCTTTATTTGTGAAAATTCAGTTCATTGTTTTCAATTCCTTATACCAGACGGAGGCTTAATATATCCAAATGGACCATCATTTCAACAAGCTTTATTTCTGACAATTGTTTTTAATTCCGTTATGCCAGACGGAAGCTTAATATATCTTAATCGACTATCAGTTCAACTAACTTTATTTGTGAAAATTCAAGTTCATTGTTTTTAATTCCGTATTCCAGACGGAAGCTTAATATATCCAAAATGACTCTCATTTCAACGAACTTTATTTCTGACAATTCAGCGCATTGTCTCAGGGGAAAGTGAACGCAGAGAGCGATATAAGAACTTAGGATTTTTTCCCTAACACATCTCTTCGTAGTACAGCGGGTCCAGCGTCTGCACCAGCCTACCGTCTTTGCAGGTCTCTTTCCCGCCCAATTTAGCCATGAACGCGGTCTCGGTCACTAGCCAGGCTATGTCGCACCCGCACGAGAATGGGTTACCTTTGAAAGAATGAAAATGTGGTTTATATTAGAAGGGGGATGCATTGAAACCCACATGAACGTGTGTATGCACTCGTATACGTTTTTATGTCCATTTATACGGAGATGTAAGTAAATAGTTACCACTTCGTAAACTACTCGCGGTATGATGAGGGGTTTTAAAGGTACTCCCGCAGTATGACATACCACTACTACTACTACTACTACTACTACTACTACTACTACTACTACTACTACTACTACTATAACCGCAATATCCAGTATTCAAGATAGTCCCGATATTTTTCCATCAACCAATGTATATTTATGTCCATTTTGATATCGCACACCACGAGCGTCGGTGATCGATAAAGCACATCGAAAAAAAAAGAGAGAAAAAACTTACCCTCTGCATAAGATAGGTCAAACCTCCTTCAAAATATGGTCTCCAGACTCTCTCCTCCAGTTGTTCCAATCTGTTATTGGCAAGATTTACGTGCATGTTCTGACCTGGTCCCACTGGAATAGAAGCCATGTCTGAGGATGAGCTTTGGATATATATATATATATATCTATATATTTATATATATATATATATAGATATATATATATATATATGTATGTATATATATATAGTATATATATTTATTTATTTATTTATTTATTTATTTATAATTATATCACATGGCAACAAATGTCGGTACAAAAAGCCAGATGGATGGAGTACAGCCTTAGATTTAAACAAAGACAGTTCATGAACATCTCGAAAAGGGCGCCTGGAATTCAGATATCATAGATAAAATCTTCCTTCAGCCAATGCTTAAGAAGGTTAATGAGGAATTATTCAGTGGGGGTGACCTAGTAAAACGGCTACCTGTGGATGGATCTCTTGGTATAAATACTACCTTTTCTGTAGCTTTTCTCATTCATTAACCTGCATAAAGAGAGAGACAGCAATCTCTGAAATATAGTATTTTCTCCCTAAATTTTGATGTTTTTATGGGCTCCTTTTATTAGATAGAATTCTGTTGTAACAGAACATTGTTACTAGTCTTATATAATACATATGTATAATATATAGTTAATTTTTTCACGAAGCAAAGTGATCTACGAGCATTCCTGAAATCACCAAAGTCATTTCTGTACTGACGCTACTGGCTCCTCGTTGGACCAGGGGTTTACGTGCTCGCATGAGTTTAGGTAGTCGCGAGTTCGATTCCCAACTCTGCCAATGTGGAATCAGAGGTATTTATTTCTGGTGATTAGAAATTCATTTCTCGATATAATGCGGGTCGCATCCCACAATAAGCTGTAGGTTCCGTTGCTAGGTAAACAATTGGTGGTTCCTATAGTCACGTAAAAAAAAGACAAAAGTCTAATCCTTTGGGCCCGTAGCCCTAGGAGAGCTGATAATTAGTTCAGTGTGGTCTGGTTAAACTAAGATATACTTTTAGCTACTGAACGAATATTGTTTCGTGTCATAGAACTTACGCTTGAAAGCCCCCGCCGACACGTTCGAAATCTGGTTGTCTTCGACGAGGATACCCACGGAATAGTAGTCACTCTGAACCATGTTCTCCGGGAGGTGGGTCAGGTTGTTAGACCGGAGAATCAATCCTGAGAGGCGTTTCCGCCCAGCGAATGTACCTGCGTCGTGAAGAGATTGGTTAATCACTAAATACATAAACACACCACCTCACTTAAGAAACTGACCCGTATTCTTGAAAAATGGATGAAGATAAAAAATATACATATATACCATGCATTAAGCTACATATGTCCTTTAATATCCAATTCGCTCTGCCTCGGAATTAATATATTTTCATATATGTAAACCAAAGAGGAACTTTTTTAGTTGATAATAATTTCATCCTCTCGTGGATTCGACCCCCCAGATGCTGAAGCCTTGCCGAGGATAGGGGGCTTAGGGTTCAGGAGCTGGGCCCTGATGCCTGGTGGGAACTACTTTCTCGCTGGGGCCTTGGTGCCCAGCTGTTGATCCAACTAAATAAGTCAGCTCTTTTCCTTTTACTAAAACTTTTCATCCTTCTGCTTCCTCCCCCTATAAGGTACAGATTTTATGTTAATGACTTTTGGATTGGTTTTGGACATGATTTGGACTTACTCATTGGATTTGGTGGAGGGTGAAGACGGTTGGCATGCCACCTCACCCGTAGAACTCGAGTACCTAACGTGGTCGAGCGAGGGGAAAGTTTATATGTCAAACCCTGCTCTTAGTGCTGGGTCTGATCTCGACGGACATCATGACGCCTTAAGCACTGAAGGTGGGGTGTATATCTGGGTGGTACCCCTATGGCAGCCCTGTATGGGATAACACTGTCCTCTAAATGTGGCTCCATGTTGGGTGGGGGGCTACCTGGACGAATCATAAATCCTTCGTCTTATGGCGACATTAAGTAGACCTTTGGTTGACGACTTAGGCAAGGTTTAGGACAAGGAAAAACCTGGTAATTCCTCCATTGTAACTTTGGAGCCTTTTTCAAATGAGCTCCTTGTTACAAACATTCTGCATGTGAAACCAGTCCCTTTAGACTGGAATTATGACAATATTTAATGAATTTTGTGAATTTGGGAACATCAACGAATTACGGAATAAACTCGGCAAAAATTATGGTTTTTTTGAATTCTGGATAATTTTCAACAATGAATCAGAAGCTCACAGAGCATTTAGAGAATTTAGGTCGGATTCTATGAGTGTTGGACTTGTTGAGGCAGAAGAGGTCCCTAGGTATCTTGACATTTATAAACCACCAAATGAAATAAAAGATGCTAGTAGAATAAGTAAAATCACCAGACCCAGCTAAGTGGTTAATTATCACTACACATGGTTGTTACGGCCTCTGAGGTCTCAGAGACAATGTTACAGTGTCGAAATATCCTGGAAAGCGCCGACACAGTGTTGCGGCCTCTGAGAGAGGTCCGCTTCAGGTTCGATATGAAATAATAAAAAAAAATATCTCAACACAAACAGTTGAAACTGGGGATACGAATATAGAAAGAAACACTAACACAACAAAGGTTTATTTACAAGCTTACTAACAAAGGTAAATGCAGAATGGTATCTCCTATTTACATAAAAAGATAGAATCTTACACTGCATGAACTGGGGGAAACAGTGAGGCAATTCGAATACTTGCTAATCAGTTTGGCACTTCGAAGAGGTGGCTTCATAAAAGTAGAGCGGCAATTGCAGACGTCCTCTTGACTCCGTATTGCAGAAAATAGTCTATTCGTAAGGCAGGAACTCCCCCCTTTTCTTCTCCGAAGTCTGCTCAACGTAGAGACAACTCGGCCGTCCACACCTGAAGACGACTAGACCAATATCCAACCAACTCTCAAACAACTCTTCTGATGATTGATCCTTCATCGGTTCCCCTTTCTCGTATCTCTCACGGATGATCTCTGCTGCTGCTGATCTCTCACTGATAATCTGATCTGTGGCTCTCTCTGTGACTAACTGGAGTCTCTTATACGATCTCTCTCTCTTCTACGATCACTGCTTCGTCCGTCGTATTTATACGGCAATCTGGGGGCGGAGCCTACGGCGAGCGTCACAGACTCCCGAGTTTACTAGGACTCCCTAGATGAATCTAGACGAGGTATTGCATCAGAAATCGCGGCGTATCTCACGTCCCGACGAGATCCACAACACTCCTGCCGATTCTAGAACAGCCGTGAGGATAGGTGCCTCCAACAAGGGCGCGAAAGCCTCCTTACTGCCGAACTTCTCGAAAATGCGTTCTCCTTTCTTTTATCTTCCTTTGCTATGAAGCAATTACCATCACAATGGTGAGAGGCAACCTCTTCAAGGTGAAAAGGTTGGTAAGCCAGAAGATCGGCAACGTTGGGATCCCAGAAGTAACTCGCTTTGGGCGTAATAGTTTTTTAGTCCATACCAAGACGGATGTTCAATCGATAATGGTCCTAAATTTGAAGCTTGATCCTGAGGGTATGGTAAAAGAGGTAAAACCTCACTATAATTTTAGTTAAGCGAAGGGTGTTATCTTTAATGAAGATTTACATGAAATGGATGAGGAGGAAATTTTGGAAATGTGTCCAGACGTGGTTTGGAAGGTTTTTAAAAGTGTCCCCGCTCATCGATGCTTATTTTAACATTCATAAGTTCTTTCCTGCCATCTGAAATTATTCTTGACAGTGAAAAATCATGAAAAGTTTGTCCCTTATGACCGAGGAGTGCTCCAGTGCTTTAAATGTTTTGGTTTTGGACACTCCTCTAATGTTTGTACCAGAAATAAACTCTGTGAATCGTGTGGCCAGCCTGAGCACGACGAATGTTCTGGACCGGTAATTTGCATAAACTGTAAGGGTGAACATCGAGCCCGTGATAAGAAATGTAGTGCATTCAAAAAAGAACAAGAGGCATTACTAAATCTATTGCTGAACACATCAGTGTGGGACAGACCAAAAGCTGTTGGGCAGGAAATACTATTCGATGCCTTGAAGGCACAACCATTGAGTACTGCTTCTTCTAGTGCCCCTTCTGGTGGGGCTCCCCGGTGCCCCGCTGGTGGGGTTTTCCACATCCACTCTAGTGGGGCACCCCGTGCCCCCCCTGTTGGGGCTTCCCGTGCCCCCCCTGGTGGGGCCTCCCATGCCCCCCTTGGTGGGGCTTCTCATGCCCCGCCTGGTGGGGCCTCGCATGGCCACCCTGGTGGGGCTTCCCATGCCCCCCCTGGTGGGGTTTCCCATGTTGCAGAGACTGGTCAAGCCAGGGGACCCTGTTGATTCTAGGGTTCAAGCCAGATCTCAGTATGATGACGACTTCTCTGTGTCAGGGACATTGCCAGACATTGAGCCCTCACCTGATCCTGACATTACAGTGCACCGTGGAGATGACGGTGAGGAGATGGAGGCCCTCCTTATTCGTCAGAAGAGGGCCCTTTCTCCCTCTTCGCCTCATTCACGGTCATTCAGATATCAAAGGAAAAACAAAAGCAAAACTGAAAGGGCAAGTGAAGGCCCTTCATCAAAAAGATTTGTAACACCTACATCTAGATCAAGTAGTACTGGTAAAGCTGATAAGATCTCTGGCACCAGGACACAGATTCCTAAATTAGTAGAGAATTTTAGATCCCTTCCTCTAAATAATGGCTCTCATGCAGTGGAACATCCATGGCTTTATACTAAATAGAGAGCAAGTTCGGGTTCTGTTTAGGGAACATGATTTATCTGCGATGTGTCTACAAGAGACAAAGTTGGGAGAGCACACACCCAATGTGGGTTTTAATTATTCATTTCACAGGTCTTCACCCCTGATAGGTGTACGTGCTCAGGGAAGCACAGGCATCATAGTCGCGAGTCTGTTAATCACCAGGGTTGTTCAATTGAACACTATGTTGCAGGCTTGTGCATCCAAATTTTTAATTATAAATGGATCACAATATGTTCTCTCTACCTTGATCTATCATTAGAAAGTAGATTGCAGGATGCTCAGGGTAATCCCCGCCAGCTAGAATTAAACGACCTACAGACATTGATAAACCAGCTTCCTAAAACCCTTCATTCTGATGGGGGATTTTAATGCCAAGCACACCCTCTGGGGAAAGCCAAACTGCAAACCGGTGGGGTTTAAATAAATAGAACAGCTGCTTGACTTGAATGACATCACTTTAATGAATGATGGTTCCCCTACAAGACATGATGTTTTTCACAATACTGATTCAGCCATTGACCTCACTATCTGCTCTTCGTCTTTGAGGTTAGATTACCAGTGGGTAGTAGACCAGAATGATCATGGCAGTGATCATTGGCCCATTCACTTGAAGTATATGAAAAATATTTCATCTCCATGTTTACCAAATTGCGGAAGGTAGGTGGGGAGGCTGACTGGGGATTATTCAAAAGATCTACTGAAATTGATCAAGAGATAAATGATTTTCAGAGCCCAACATCTGCTTATGAGTATTTAATCAGTATATTGTTGTGTAGTGCCATGCTGTCTATTCTCGAACTTTGGTAAAACTGGACTGGGCGTCCTCTAGTACCTTGGTGGAGTGATGCATGCGCATTGAGCCGAAAGATAACAAGAACTTGCTACAAGAGATATCGTAGATATCCTTGCTTGTTAAATAAGATTATCTGTAAAAGAGCTCTTGCTAAGCAAAAGAAAACATTTAAGCAGGCAAAGAGGGAATCGTTTATCAGATATATAAGTGAATTAAAATATGATTCGCCTATGTCATTAGTCGGGAACAGAATCCGAAAGCTGCAAGGGAAATTTTCTCCACCTCCCTTGCCTATATTGAAAATTGATGGCTTCCTCATATCTGATTCTGGAAAAGTTGCAGAAACCTTTGGTAGGCATTTCTCCAATATATCTAGTGCCCTACATTACTCTCCTGCATTCAGGAATATTAGGGACGGTACCACGGTTGTTCCTGCTGTTAGTTTAAATTCAGAGTCGTATAATCTTCCTTTCACCATGAAAGAATTAGATCATGCAATCTCGTTATCTTCCCCAACATCTCCTGGGGAAGATGATATACTGTACTCAATGATTTTTAATTTGCCTAGAAGTACAAAACAATTTCTTTTAGACATTTAAACAGTTTTCGGGTTTTCCAGGAACTTCACCAGAGTCTTGAAAGATATCGATTATTGTACCTATTTAAAACCTTTTAAAGATTCCTTCCTTCCTAAGAACTATAGGCCAATTGCTCTAACCAGTTGTGTTAGCAAGATTTATGAGAGGATGGTCAATGCTCGACTTGTGTGGTATTTGGATTCAAAGAATCTTTTATCTAATCGGTAGTTTGGCTTCAGGAAAAATAGAAGTACTTCTGACCCTTTGATGTTCCTTACTCGGGAGATACAGAATGCTTTTGCTGTGCAAAACCACACTTTTGCGGTGTTCTTTGACCTAGAAAAAGCCTACGACACTACCTGGCGAGGGGGTATCCTTATGCAACTTGTTGAGTGGGGTATTGTGGGTAATTTGTTTTATTGTCTTAAAGATTTTTTGACAGAACGTTACCTGAAAGTAAGAGTGGGCTCTTACATTTCTTCTGCTTACCCTCAAGAAGAAGGGTTACCTCAGGGAAGCGTCCTTAGTCCAACACTCTTTAATGTAGCTGTCACGGTCTACTAGAAACAAGTTCCTGTCGGGGTGCATGGTCTGGCCTTTGCTGATGATTATGCAATAATCTGTACTAAGTCTACAGCTGTTGAACCTTGTCAAATGATCCAGACTGCTATTAATGCTTCAACATCATGGGCCAGTGCTAAAGGGTTCAAATTTTCACCAGAAAAAACCAAAGCTATACGATTTTGTCGATTAAGAAGAGTGGAAGAGATCCCTACGCTGTTTTTAAATGATTCGATTTTACCTTATGAAGATAGCATTAAGTATCTAGGTGTTACATTTGATACAAAATTAACTTTTACTCAACATGTTAATGAAGTTGTATGTAACGTGAAGCTTCGACTTAATATTCTTAAAGTTGTGTCTAATTTTAATTGGGGGGCAGATCGAATCACCCTTTTGAGGATGTACTAGGTTTTATGCCTAAGCAAAATTGATTATGGTTGTCAAGTTTATGGTTATGCATGCAAGACAACACTGCAGAAATTAGATGTTGTCCATAATATGGCTTTACGTATTTGTACGGGAGCCTATAGAACTTCACCAGTAGAAAGCCTATATGATGAATCAGGTTTCCCCCACTATTTATCCGTAGGGAGGAATTAGGCTTGAGAGTCGTATCAAGAGTACTTACATCAAAGCTGAACCCCAACTATAAGTACGTTAGAGAACCAACTGATAGAGCCCCAAATGGACCTAGACTGCCAAAGCCACTTGAAGTTCGACTAGCAAGCTCTGCCATGGAGGTGGGATTACTACCTCCTGCAGTAGCTGAAATTTCGCCCTCAAAGTTTCCTCCTTGGAATAGACCATGCCTAGAGATCTGCCCAATTAGGGACAGGAGGAGCAACAATTCTGGTGATCAGTTGAGGGCAAGTTTCTTGGACCATGCTTCCGAACATGACGATTCTCATCATATATATACAGATGGCTCGAAGGGTTCTGATGGTGTTGGTTGCTCTGTAGTGACTAGTGATAATATAATTAAAAAGAAGCTTCCATCTAATTCTTCTGTTTTTACAGCTGAACTGCTTTCTCGTATCTCTCACGGATGATCTCTGCTGCTGCTGATCTCTCACTGATAATCTGATCTGTGGCTCTCTCTGTGACTAACTGGAGTCTCTTATACGATCTCTCTCTCTTCTACGATCACTGCTTCGTCCGTCGTATTTATACGGCAATCTGGGGGCGGAGCCTACGGCGAGCGTCACAGACTCCCGAGTTTACTAGGACTCCCTAGATGAATCTAGACGAGGTATTGCATCAGAAATCGCGGCGTATCTCACGTCCCGACGAGATCCACAACACTCCTGCCGATTCTAGAACAGCCGTGAGGATAGGCGCCTCCAACACGGGCGCGAAAGCCTCCTTACTGCCGAACTTCTCGAAAATGCGTTCTCCTTTCTTTTATCTTCCTTTGCTATGAAGCAATTACCATCACAATGGTGAGAGGCAACCTCTTCAAGGTGAAAAGGTTGGTAAGCCAGAAGATCGGCAACGTTGGGAGCCCAGAAGTAACTCGCTTTGGGCGTAATAGTTTTTTAGTCCATACCAAGACGGATGTTCAATCGATAATGGTCCTAAATTTGAAGCTTGATCCTGAGGGTATGGTAAAAGAGGTAAAACCTCACTATAATTTTAGTTAAGCGAAGGGTGTTATCTTTAATGAAGATTTACATGAAATGGATGAGGAGGAAATTTTGGAAATGTGTCCAGACGTGGTTTGGAAGGTTTTTAAAGTGTCCCGCTCATCGATGCTTATTTTAACATTTATA
The DNA here is from genome assembly GCF_015104395.2 of Macrobrachium nipponense. Taxonomy (NCBI): domain Eukaryota; kingdom Metazoa; phylum Arthropoda; class Malacostraca; order Decapoda; family Palaemonidae; genus Macrobrachium; species Macrobrachium nipponense. The sequence continues at coordinate 52,042,542 of NC_061090.1, read as the reverse complement.
AGTTCTTTCCTGCCATCTGAAATTATTCTTGACAGTGAAATCATGAAAGTTTGTCCTTATAGACCGAGAGTGCTCCAGTGCTTTAAATGTTTTGGTTTTGGACACTCCTCTAATGTTTGTACCAGAAATAAACTCTGTGAATCGTGTGGCCAGCCTGAGCACGACGAATGTTCTGGACCGGTAATTTGCATAAACTGTAAGGGTGAACATCGAGCCCGTGATAAGAAATGTAGTGCATTCAAAAAAGAACAAGAGGCATTACTAAAATCTATTGCTGAACACATCAGTGTGGGACAGACCAAAAAGCTGTTGGGCAGGAAATACTATTCGGATGCCTTGAAGGCACAACAATTGAGTACTGCTTCTTCTAGTGCCCCTTCTGGTGGGGCTCCCCGGTGCCCCGCTGGTGGGGTTTTCCACATCCACTCTAGTGGGGCACCCCGTGCCCCCCCTGTTGGGGCTTCCCGTGCCCCCCCTGGTGGGGCCTCCCATGGCCCCCTTGGTGGGGCTTCTCATGCCCCGCCTGGTGGGGCCTCGCGTGGCCACCCTGGTGGGGCTTCCCATGCCCCCCCTGGTGGGGTTTCCCATGTTGCAGAGACTCTGGTCAAGCCAGGGGACCCTGTTGATTCTAGGGTTCAAGCCAGATCTCAGTATGATGACGACTTCTCTGTGTCAGGGACATTGCCAGACATTGAGCCCTCACCTGATCCTGACATTACAGTGCACCGTGGAGATGACGGTGAGGAGATGGAGGCCCTCCTTATTCGTCAGAAGAGGGCCCTTTCTCCCTCTTCGCCTCATTCACGGTCATTCAGATATCAAAGGAAAAACAAAAGCAAAACTGAAAGGGCAAGTGAAGGCCCTTCATCAAAAAGATTTGTAACACCTACATCTAGATCAAGTAGTACTGGTAAAGCTGATAAGATCTCTCGCACCAGGACACAGATTCCTAAATTAGTAGAGAATTTTAAGATCCCTTCCTCTAAATAATGGCTCTCATGCAGTGGAACATCCATGGCTTTATACTAAATAGAGAGCAAGTTCGGGTTCTGTTTAGGGAACATGATTTATCTGCGATGTGTCTACAAGAGACAAAGTTGGGAGAGCACACACCCAATGTGGGTTTTAATTATTCATTTCACAGGTCTTCACCCCTGATAGGTGTACGTGCTCAGGGAGGCACAGGCATCATAGTCCGCGAGTCTGTTAATCACAGGGTTGTTCAATTGAACACTGTGTTGCAGGCTTGTGCAGTCCAAATTTTTAATTATAAATGGATCACAATATGCTCTCTCTACCTTGATCTATCATTAGAAAGTAGATTGCAGGATGCTCAGGGTAATCCCCGCCAGCTAGAATTAAACGACCTACAGACATTGATAAACCAGCTTCCTAAACCCTTCATTCTGATGGGGGATTTTAATGCCAAGCACACCCTCTGGGGAGAGCCAAACTGCAACCGGTGGGGTTTAATAATAGAACAGCTGCTTGACTTGAATGACATCACTTTAATGAATGATGGTTCCCCTACAAGACATGATGTTTTTCACAATACAGATTCAGCCATTGACCTCACTATCTGCTCTTCGTCTTTGAGGTTAGATTACCAGTGGGTAGTAGACCAGAATGATCATGGCAGTGATCATTGGCCCATTCACTTGAAGTATATGAAAAATATTCCATCTCCATGTTTACCAAATTGGAAGGTAGGGGAGGCTGACTGGGGATTATTCAAAAGATCTACTGAAATTGATCAAGAGATAAATGATTTTCAGAGCCCAACATCTGCTTATGAGTATTTAATCAGTATATTGTTGTGTAGTGCCATGCTGTCTATTCCTCGAACTTCTGGTAAACCTCGACGTCCTCTAGTACCTTGGTGGAGTGATGCATGCGCATTGAGCCGAAAGATAACAAGAACTTGCTACAAGAGATATCGTAGATATCCTTGCTTGTTAAATAAGATTATCTGTAAAAGAGCTCTTGCTAAGCAAAAGAAAACATTTAAGCAGGCAAAGAGGGAATCGTTTATCAGATATATAAGTGAATTAAAATATGATTCGCCTATGTCATTAGTCGGGAACAGAATCCGAAAGCTGCAAGGGAAATTTTCTCCACCTCCCTTGCCTATATTGAAAATTGATGGCTTCCTCATATCTGATTCTGGAAAAGTTGCAGAAACCTTTGGTAGGCATTTCTCCAATATATCTAGTGCCCTACATTACTCTCCTGCATTCAGGAATATTAGGGACGGTACCACGGTTGTTCCTGCTGTTAGTTTAAATTCAGAGTCGTATAATCTTCCTTTCACCATGAAAGAATTAGATCATGCAATCTCGTTATCTTCCCCAACATCTCCTGGGGAAGATGATATACTGTACTCAATGATTTTTAATTTGCCTAGAAGTACAAAACAATTTCTTTTAGACATTTTAAACAGTTTTTGGTTTTCAGGAACTTCACCAGAGTCTTGAAAGATATCGATTATTGTACCTATTTTAAAACCTTTTAAAGATTCCTTCCTTCCTAAGAACTATAGGCCAATTGCTCTAACCAGTTGTGTTAGCAAGATTTATGAGAGGATGGTCAATGCTCGACTTGTGTGGTATTTGGATTCAAAGAATCTTTTATCTAATCAGTAGTTTGGCTTTAGGAAAAATAGAAGTACTTCTGACCCTTTGATGTTCCTTACTCGGGAGATACAGAATGCTTTTGCTGTGCAAAACCACACTTTTGCGGTGTTCTTTGACCTAGAAAAAGCCTACGACACTACCTGGCGAGGGGGTATCCTTATGCAACTTGTTGAGTGGGGTATTGTGGGTAATTTGTTTTATTGTCTTAAAGATTTTTTGACAGAACGTTACCTGAAAGTAAGAGTGGGCTCTTACATTTCTTCTGCTTACCCTCAAGAAGAAGGGTTACCTCAGGGAAGCGTCCTTAGTCCAACACTCTTTAATGTAGCTGTCAACGGTCTACTAGAAACAAGTTCCTGTCGGGGTGCATGGTCTGGCCTTTGCTGATGATTATGCAATAATCTGTACTAAGTCTACAGCTGTTGAACCTTGTCAAATGATCCAGACTGCTATTAATGCTTCAACATCATGGGCCAGTGCTAAAGGGTTCAAATTTTCACCAGAAAAAACCAAAGCTATACGATTTTGTCGATTAAGAAGAGTGGAAGAGATCCCTACGCTGTTTTTAAATTATTCGATTTTACCTTATGAAGATAGCATTAAGTATCTAGGTGTTACATTTGATACAAAATTAACTTTTACTCAACATGTTAATGAAGTTGTATGTAACGTGAAGCTTCGACTTAATATTCTTAAAGTTGTGTCTAATTTTAATTGGGGGGCAGATCGAATCACCCTTTTGAGGATGTACTAGGTTTTATGCCTAAGCAAAATTGATTATGGTTGTCAAGTTTATGGTTATGCATGCAAGACAACACTGCAGAAATTAGATGTTGTCCATAATATGGCTTTACGTATTTGTACGGGAGCCTATAGAACTTCACCAGTAGAAAGCCTATATGATGAATCAGGTTTCCCCCACTATTTATCCGTAGGGAGGAATTAGGCTTGAGAGTCGTATCAAGAGTACTTACATCAAAGCTGAACCCCAACTATAAGTACGTTAGAGAACCAACTGATAGAGCCCCAAATGGACCTAGACTGCCAAAGCCACTTGAAGTTCGACTAGCAAGCTCTGCCATGGAGGTGGGATTACTACCTCCTGCAGTAGCTGAAATTTCGCCCTCAAAGTTTCCTCCTTGGAATAGACCATGCCTAGAGATCTGCCCAATTAGGGACAGGAGGAGCAACAATTCTGGTGATCAGTTGAGGGCAAGTTTCTTGGACCATGCTTCCGAACATGACGATTCTCATCATATATATACAGATGGCTCGAAGGGTTCTGATGGTGTTGGTTGCTCTGTAGTGACTAGTGATAATATAATTAAAAAGAAGCTTCCATCTAATTCTTCTGTTTTTACAGCTGAACTGCTGGCAGTTTTGACTGCTCTTAAATATATTTTTTATAGTTCTTGTACTAACAAGGTTTTTACCATTTTTACCGACTCTTTGAGTGTTTTATCTTCTAGTCTCTTGCCACCCTTTAGTGCAAGAAGTACAAGATTGGTTTTATCTTTTAATTAATAGAAGAGGTTTTTCTGTTAGGTTTTGTTGGGCTCCGTCCCATGTTGGAATTGTTGGGAATGAGCGAGCCGACGCTGCTGCTAAGGCTGCAACTAGGCTTAGGCACATTTCCAACATGGGCGTCCCTGTTTCCGATTTTAAAAGTACCATTCGATTTTATTGTAGAGACCAGTGGCAGGCCCCCTGGTCTACTTTAGATAATAATCTTAAATTAAAGTCGATTAGGCCTTCTGTTCATCCTTGGCCTCATAGCCGGATGGATAGAAGGTCTGAGATAGTTTTAGCTAGATTACGTATTGGCCACACTAAATATACTCACGGGTATCTAATGACGAGTGGAGCGGATAGGCAGGTTCCTCGCTGTTCCACCTGTCATGTGGATTTGACTGTGGTGCATATTTTGGTGGAGTGCCCTCATTTTGAAACCAAACGTAGAGCTTGTTTGCTGGCAAAAAAGACTCTTGCCGATATTTTAGGTGAAGGTGCTCAGGCAGAGCAAATTATGACATTTTTAAAGAATATTGGTCTTTTTTACGAATTGTAATTTTCTTTGAATTGTTTTAGGTTTCTTGTTTGGTTTTTATGAATGAATGATTTGTATGTTAGATCGGTTGTGTGTATGTTTGTTTGTGTGACAGTGACTTTTTTTATTCTTAAGATATATATGCGCTGAAATGCCCCTCGGCTCCGGCGCTTAGCTATGTGCCAAAAATTTTATAATCTAATCTAATCTAATTGTGGATTCGAACCAGCAGACAGAGGAGAAATCAAGACTTGTGATGTTACCGACCTCACTTGTTGGCCGAGTCGATGACTTCACTGAAGTCCTGATTTCTCCTCTGTCCACGAGAGGACGAAATTATTATCGACTAAAAAATTCCCCTTTAGTTTACATTAATGAAAACTTATTAATTCCGAGGTCGGGCGAATTGGATATTAAAGGACATTTGCTTTATGCATGTTTATGGATCACGGTTATGTGATAAAAATTCATATATACCACCTTCCAGCAAATCAGAGGAAAGTGGGGAAGAAGTATGGTAATCTATATACCATATAAAGATGAAAATGTGTACTATGTCTTCATATATTCCTTACCCGCCTCTTGAGTGGAATAACGAAATGCAGAAATAAGATATTCGAGCCGCCTTATATAAGGAGACGATGGTAATGACGAACTCTTCAACTTATTCAGGAGTCAAAATTACTGCTACTACTATAATAATAATGATGATAATTGGGAAAAACTCTCTATCGCGAAAATGATGATAATAATGATAATTTTAGTTGGAAAAAACTCTATCACGAGAGTGTATATAATTTTCTAAGGGGTACACAATAATAAAAAGGGTAAGCGCTCGTGTATAATTTAAAACCCCTTTACAAAGTTTTCGAACCCTTTCCCTGGGTTCATCTTCCGAACCAATGGAAGGGTTCGAAAGCTTTGTAAAGTGTTTTTAAATTATTATTATTATTATGGACCCCTTAAAACAATAATATAATAATTTGGTGTTAGACCCTCTTATCAAACACGTTTCATCGAATATAACTGATGTCACTGTGGCATTTGTCGTTTAATATTTCAATTTGATTATTATGAACCTTTGAGAGATTCATAAATTCAAAATTAATTGATGAATCTCTCTTTCAGAGATTCATCAATTCAAAATTATTTTATGAATTTCCCTTTGAGAGATTCATCAGTTAAAAATTACTTTTTGAATCCCTCTTTCAGAGATGCAGCAATTCAAAATTACTGTATGACTCTCTCTTTGAGAGATTCATAATTCAGAATTACTTTATGATAGATTCATCAATTCAAAATTCCCTTTCCTCCAAGGCAAGGTCACATTCCGGCCAAGTTTCGTCCTTTTACCGACAGCGGCATCACAGATGCCTGAAAGCCACAAACAAAAACCAAACTTTAGGGGGTACTTAACCTGGGTTTATCTCAGTCAGGCCGCAGTCCTCACAGGTGAAGTCGAAGAGGTAAGGCAGACCCGCCAATCCATCAGCTGGGATATCGGAAATCGGGTTGAAACTCAAGTCCAGGCTCTCCAGCGAGCTCGACTCGAGCGTCGGAAAGGCCGAGATCCGATTGCCGCTGAAGCTCAGCGTCCTGAGAATGCCGTGCTGACTTATCTCCTCATACGGGAAGGTCGTCAGGTTCTGTCGGTCGAGTGTGAGGTACTGGAGGAACCCTCGGCTGCCGAGGAAGACGTTCGGCTCCACGACCTCCAAGTCGCCGTTGAGGAAGAAGAAGCTCTTGAACGTCGCCTCGCCGAACGTCCCGCCCTCCAGGCGCCTCAAGCCCCTGGTGTTCTGCGCCATGAAGAAGTGGAAATGGGGGTCCTCGAAGGATTGGTTGAACACGCCTCGGAGCTCCTCGGAGCTTTGCACCTGGGAGCAGTCCAGGTCTGGTTTCCAAGGGGCGGTGATGCTGCAGGTGCACGGGTCTATGTCCTGCGGATCTGGACAGGGCGTCTGGAGGGTGGAAGGACTTTCTTCTGGACCAAATGTAGCGAGAGACGGCTGGAAGACGCTACAAAGGAACAGCGCTAGCGCTGGTATTTTGAGAGCCATGGCCACTTGCTGTAGTCCAAAAAAAAGTCCTCGAGATGTTTTGTTGTTGATATTAGACTGCGCTGACCTTATGCCAGCACGTGGTCTCGTATTCTTTTCAGCAGTCGGTGGTCTCACGAGATGCTCTGGCAGTCCGAAACAGTATTTCGTGCCAATGCACACGGCTAATCTGAACTTGCTGATATAAATCTCCAGTGGTCCTTTTTGAAAGTGTTAATTGGGAAAGCAAACACCTGTGGTTATCAGTATGTTAACAAGTATATTTGTGGCCCACGCTGGCCACACACACATTGTTTGTGTGTGTACATTTGTGTGTGTGTGGGCGAGCACGCGAATATATTTGTTAACATATTGATAACTACAGGTGGTTGCTTTCCCAGTTTTTCATATTTAAAGAAGACCGCTGGAGGTCTTTTTATATCAGCAAGTGGAGATTAGCCGTGTATATATATACATATATTGCATGTATGTATATACATGATACAAGCATGTATACGTATATACGAGCCCATAACATGAATCACTGCTGTTAAAATCGTACGCTGATTGAAGAGAAGGTTAAAGTAAAATTTTTCGAAAAGGTTCAGTTTTTTTTTTTTTTTCTACTGCCAGGCTGCGAAATTTCGCATCGCATTCTGTTGCTTTTCCTGAATCATATAACTTTTTGACTGAGAGAGGCCTGAGGTCTCTCTCTCTCTCTCTCTCTCTCTGCGGTTAAGCTGGTTTCCATCTTTTATGTCTTTTTTTTTTTCCTCCTCTTTGATTCGTTCAGTACTGGGCTGGAAATGGGCCGAGGAGCTTGGCGTCCCACTTGTGTTCGTTCCCCCCTTCCACCCCCACCCCTCCCCCCACCCATCGCAAAACATAAGAGCATCGGTATCAGAAGAAAGAATGTAAGAGTTTGCTTGTGTTTTTTTTTTCACAAAAATTGACTAGATCAAGTTAACGGACTGGCTTATCCGACAAGAACTTCCAGATCTCTGTGTAATGATTTTTCCCTTCACAGGGAAAAATATGTCACATCAATTTCCAAATGATTCATATTTATGCATTATCATTTCCCTTGTACAATAATCTCTTGAGTGTATTCATTATTTCATTATTAAATCGTCTTTCGAAGCTTTAAAGTTTCTTAACATCTCATTCAATCATTTTGTTTCAGGACTTGTTTTGTCTTTCAGAGTGAGTGGCTGAGTTAACTGGCTTTTTCCAGTGTTGATTTCCAGCCTTTTTCCCGTCTGAGTGTCTTCTTCCAGTCTGAGTGTCTTCTTCCAGTCTGAGTGTCTTCTTCCATTCTGAGTGTCTTCTTCCAGTCTGAGTGTACAGGCTTTTTCCAGTCTTGATTGTACAGGCTTTTTCCAGTCTTGATTGTACAGGCTTTTTCCAGTCTTGATTGTACAGGCTTTTTTCCAGTCTTGGTTGTACAGGCTTTTTCCAGTCTTGATTGTACAGGCTTTTTCCAAGCTGCGTGTCTTTTTCCAGTCTGAGTGCACAGGCTTTTTCCAGTCTTGAATTAGCAGGCTTTTTACAGACTTGAGTTTATATCCTTTTTTTAGTCTTGAGTTCACAGGCTTTTTTTCCAGCATTGAGTTTATATCCTTTTTTCCAGTCTTTATTGTACAGGCTTTTTTCAGTCTTGAATTTGCAGGCATTTTACAGTCTTGATTTTGCAGGCTTTTTCCAGCCATGATTTTGCAGGCTTTTTCCAGTCTTGATTTTGCAGGCTTTTTCCAGTCTTGATTTTGCAAGCTTTTTCCAGCCTTGATTTTGCATGATTTTTCTATTCATGATTTTGCATGATTTTCCCAGTCTTGATTTTGCAGGCTTTTTCCAGCCTTGATTTTGCAGGATTTTTCCAGCATTGATTTTGCAAGCATTTTCCAGCCTTGATTTTGCAGGCGTTTTCCAGTCATGATTTTGCAGACTTTTTCTAGTCTTGAGTTTATATAATTTTTCCCGCCTTGATTTTGCGGGCCTTTTCCAGTCTTGATTTTGTAGGTTTGTTCTATCCTTGATTTTGCTGGTTTTTTCTATTCATGATTTTGCAGGCTTTTTCCAGTCATGATTTTGCAGGCTTTTTCCATCCTTGATTTTGCAGGCTTTCCAGCCTTGATTTTGCTGTTTTTTTCTATTCATGATTTTGCAGGGGTTTTCCAGTCTTGATTTTGCTGGTTTTTTTTCTATTCATGATTTTGCAGGCTTTTTCCAGTCTTGATTTTGCAGGCTTTTTCCAGTCTTGATTTTGCAGGATTTTTCCAGTCTTTATTTTGCAGGCTTTTTCCAGTCTTGATTTTGCAGGATTTTTCCAGTCTTGATTTTGCAAGCATTTTCCAGTCTTCATTTTGCAGACTTTTTCCGGTCTTGAGTTTATGTAATTTTTCCAGCCTTGATTTTGCAGGCCTTTTCCAGTCTTGATTTTGTAGGCTTTTTCCAGCCTCGATTTTGCTGGTTTTTTCTATTCATGATTTTGCAGGATTTTTCCGGCATTGATTTTGCATGCGTTTTCCAGTCTTGATTTTGCAGACTTTTTCCAGTCTTAAGTTTTACTATAGATTTTTTCACTGCCTGATTTTTGCTGGTTTTTTCCTATTTTTCCGAGTTTTTTTTTTTTTTTTCCTGATTTTTGCCAGAACTTTTCAGTTCTTTTAAGGTTTTTATATTTTACCTTTTCTTTTTGCCTTGATTTTGGCTTTTTGGTTTTTTCCTTTTATCATTGATTTTGCAGGCTTTTTCCAGTCTTGATTTTGCAGGCTTTCCAGCCTTGATGTTGCAGGCTCTTTCCAGCCTTGATTTTGCAGGTTTTTTCCAGCCTTGATTTTGCAGGCTTTTTCCAGCCTTGATTTTGCATGTTTTTTTCCAGCCTTGATTTTGCAGGCTTTTTCCAGTCTGAATTTTCAGGGTTTTCCCAGTCTTGAATTTTCAGGCTTTTTCCAGCCTTGATTTTGCAGGCTTTTTCCAGTCTTGAATTTTCAGGCTTTTTCCAGCCTTGATTTTGCAGGCTTTTTCCAGTCTTGAATTTTCAGGCTTTTTCCAGTTGAATTTTCAGGCTTTTTCCAGCCTTGATTTTGCAGGCTTTTTCCAGTCTTGAATTTTCAGGCTTTTTCCAGTCTTGAATTTTCAGGCTTTTTCCAGCCTTGATTTTGCAGGCTTTTTCCAGCCTTTATTTTGCAGGCTTTTTCCAGTCTTGAATTTGCAGGCTTTTTCCAGCCTTGATTTTGCAGGCTTTTTCCAGTCTTGATTTTGCAGGCTTTTTCCAGTCTTGAATTTTCAGGCTTTTTCCAGCCTTGATTTTGCAGGCTTTTTCTAGCCTTGATTTTGCAGGCTTTTTCCAGTCTTGAATTTGCAGGCTTTTTCCAGCCTTGATTTTGTAGGCTATGTCCAGACTTTTAAGAACATCCTGGAAATAAGATCCCTTTCACTGCCCTAATTATGGCTGACTTGCAACACGGACAAATTATTTTTTATATATAGTATTCGTAGGTGCACGAACCTCTGCGTAGACTTCATAAAAAGATCCTAAAAACATAAGAAAAAATGAAGATTATTATTATTATTATTCCCAGAAACTTCCATTTAAACTGGTAAAGGGAGACGAATGCGCGCGCAGCGGTCGAGAAGGAGATATCTAAGGCAAGAAGTAATATTAAACTAAAAAAAAAACAGAAAAGGTAATGACGACTAACCTTCAAGGAAAAAAATAAACGATAGCCAAAAAGAACGGTGTCAGTTATCCGTAGATAAAGTAACGAGAACAGTCAACTGAAGATCGAAGCTTCTCGAGTCAATTTAACCGACAACTTTCCTAGATTACTGCGAAGTTAACTGTTATCTTTCGAAGGCTTCCATCGCCTCAGCAGCAGAAAGGAACCAGTTCCATGGCGCACTCCTGACCCACATCCTTAACCCATTGCCCCGAAGGATAATCGCGCCCTTATGACGCGAAGCGCTCTTCGGCTGTTCCACTTTTCTCGACTAAAAGGAATTTCGCAACACTACTTCAAAAACACCTGGGAAAAGTAAAAAAAAATATTATCTCTTATTCTGATGTAGTTTATCAGCAGCACTGAAAAATTTTCCAGTTCACAGCCCCCGCCCTAAACCTTCAGTTCCACGCCCCATTTGGCTCTCGATGATCTTCCAGGCTTCGGCTGCTCATTCCAGGGCAAACGAGCACGCTAGCAGGTGGGGACCCTCCTCTCTTGTGTGTCCACTGGAGCATATCCTACGTCGCTGACTTGTGCTTAAACCGTCGTCGGTCTTTCGTCTTGTGTCATTATCTATCGTACTGGATGGTTGGTTGCGTCTCGTGTGAAACGATAAGGAATCTTAGTCGCAAAAGTAACATGAAGTGCTGAGGATTAGTGGATAACTACGCTTACTTGGGGTCCTACATAAATTCTAGTCGCGATGGCCAGGGTAAGTTATACTGTATATGTATATGTAATATATATATATATATATATATATATATAATATATATATATATATATATATATATATTTATACACACACACACACACACACACACACACACACACACATATATATATTATATATATATATATCTATATATATATATATATATATATGTATATATATATATATCAAAGCTATAAACCCTGTATCCGTGCACTGAATTATGTTGAAGGAAGCCCACTAAAATAAAAATAGAAAAAATTAAAAAGAAATAAAAGTTATAAAAACTTAAAACAATGGTAAAGGTAAAAGAAATGACATTCCGTTACCTTGATCTCTGTCTTAAGTTTTGGTAACTTTTTGTACTTTCTGAAAGAGGGAGAATGTACTCTCCGAAAGTTAAAAAAAAAACTTTCAATTTTTCTTTTCCAAATTTTAGTGGGTTTCCTACAACATATATGTATATTATATATATGTGTGTATGTATGTAAGTATACATATATACATGCACTTCGTTGTGGCGAAACTAAATTAAAAACCAAAGTTTCGTGTAAATTCATCATAAAACTGAAAAGTTTGTCACGAAAATTGTAGGGGTCGAAGGCTGAGGACTAGATTAGCATCTTCACATTATACATCATTAATATCAATGTTGATACTATTTTGAGTAGTATAGCATTAGTAGTTTTAGTAGCAAGGTGACGACTATGCGACGACCACTGTTAGATATATTTTCATGGCGATTATATAATTTCAGTAGTCCCGAGTAAAACCATTCTTTGTTTGTGTTGCCAATGATTTCAAGCGTCTTCTATTCTTCCCACGTCTTTCAATTGTTTCCGCATAGTATGGTATTGTACGACCCAAGGACCTCACTAATTGATTAATGTTAACTTTGGTCAGTACTGAGGTACCAGACAGGCTTGTCTGTCCAAATCGAGCTGGGTCACTACGTGTGTGTGTGTGTGTGTGTAATGTGCTTGTGTTTGTGCGTGTATATATAGATTTATCAAACGTTTTCGTTCCAAAGAATAGACTGTCACTGAACGAAATTTTAATAAACATTTCTGCCTCGTGACAACTATAATTGGCTACTTGTAAAAGAAATTATTATTATTATTATTATTATTATTATTATTATTGTTATTATTATTATTATTATTATTATTATTATTATTATCTGAAACTAATTGTCAGCCTGGTTTGATAGTTTTTCGAATCATTTGCTCTCAGACTTTGGAAGTTCTTGTCTTCCTCTGCGTTTCTTGTGTCAATCGCTTGTAATGATGATAAGAACAATCTGGTGGTTTTGAGACTAATATATCGCTCTCTATGGCCGGAATTGCTTCGCTTTGAGCAAGTAAAGTTCCTAGCTCATAACAGAGGCTACTGTAAGTGGAGATGAAAGTGTTGAAGTGAATAAAAAGGCCTGGTGTGGACCTCTGGACCAACCAGGATCTCCATAGTACTAGGGAAACTACGTATAGGCGCCTACGAAATCCCATCATGCATACAAAGGCAATAGTATACTACATTTTTCGAGAAGTCTTCTTCAGAGATCAGAGTATATTCTTGAATATCTCTGTTTCCTCACAGAGAAAGAGACAAGGATTAAAACAGAGAATTTTAAAGGATAAAGTTAATCCGGAAAGGATCTCGTAAAACAAGCAGAAAAAGTCAACTGAAAATGATAAATAGCACCAATTCGTTTCGCGTCGTCGTCCAAAAGAATAGACATGTTACCCGAAACGTGATCTAACGGTGCTGCTATTCACACTGATGCTATAAGAGAAGAAGTAGGCAACCCCCAGGCTGATAAGTTAAACTATGTCATCCCCACTGGCCCGCCCTGTATACTGTGTGGTTCATAGTAAATGATGGATGAGGGCAAATGTAATGTATCAGTTTGTGGTAGATTTGCGCACGAACTGATTGTAAATATTCTGCAATCAATGCAATCGTCATGACTACTTGCATGACGAGGGAAACCTGTTCGAATATGAATTCATATTCATCTCAAGAAACAAAACACGAAAAATGTATGAATATATAAGAACCGATTTCATGATGTTTTCTTGTGAAAAGTTACATTAACACATATAACTGAAGCTTCGTTCCTTGGAATATTATGGAGAAGAAGAAAACGACGACGAAGTAGTAAAGAGAAGAGACACTTTAGGCTAGAGAAAACGTTATAAGCTCCTTTCATCTTTCAAACGTAGCAGCAGCGTTGTAGCTCAGCTCACGCCCGCAAGTTACGCGCACAGTTATAAAGAGAAGACTCGGAACTAACTGTCCACTGCCGGAGGTACTATATACCTACCTACGAGTGGGAGGCTGACGTATAAATTCCATGACCGTGTCTTCAGGTTGTTTGGTATCATTACATTTTGTCCTTCCTTTTGGAAAGAAAATGGTAAAGTCGTTCTTGCAAACGTGTCGGTTTTATATGACTTAAACTGCCATAGTCTCCCTCTCTCACATGGAGAGAAAGAGATAGTTTCTTTTCATTTAATATAATGGTTCATTCACTTCAGTATTCAAATTTATGTTTTAACTTGAGAGAGAGAGAGAGAGAGAGAGGATGAGAGAGAGAGAGAGAGAGAGAGAGAGAGAGAGAGAGATTTCTTGCATCTAGTAGCATAGTTCGTTTATTACAGTACTTCTTTAATACAAGCTTTCATTACCAGCTTCTGAATTCATCTGTGCTGTTAATATCACTATTTTTTTATTTACTTGGTAGAGATTTCCATATTCTGAGGTCACAGATAGCTCTTCATTTTAATCTAGAGTAATCCCATAAGTAGCTATTGTCAAATCTTGTGTTTTAGTCATAAATGGTATTAGAAATTAGCAATCTCTTGCTGAATATATTTTTTTTTTTTATTGCAGGTTCTACTTCACGTGATGGCCTTGGTGTTTCTTGGAGTGAAGTCTGGGACATTTGCTCTTAATCCTATGGAAATTTTGCGATTAGGCCCAAGCCCTCTACGTTCTTTGCATGACAGGTTCGCTAATCGATCATCTCAAGATACTGGAGGAAAGTTAGATATTGTAGTACTAGAGCCAGAAGAGGTGGCCGAAGAAGTCATGAGTGTGACAGTACCACCAAGCAGTGACAGTATCCTCAGCCCTTTTCGCCAGCCAGGCACTGCAGGTGACAGCGTCCTCGGAAGTCTGTTCGAACTAGGAGTGAGTGACATTAAGAAAACAGAATCGCCAGAGCGAAAGAATTCACCGTCTCGTGAGCTTTTGAACGAGATTCTAGAACTGCCATTTCTCCCACTGACCAGGGACAATGGAACGTTAACGCATGCGGGCGAGAAAGAGCACGCTAAATCCCCACTTCTCCAGTATTTGGACGTGATTCGAGGAGATGCATGGGCCCAATTTAAGTCGCTAGCCCTTAGTTACTCAAACTGGCTCGAGGATGAATACCAGATACAGGATATTTCCGACAAGTTACCCATAGGCTTAATCAAGAAGGTCCTCGATTTAGGCGACAGGGTGAATTTCTTACACGTCGTGGGCAAGAAAGTCGACTCTGGACTCGCTAGTTTTTTGGCGAACGAGATGAAGCCCCTGTTCGACCATTTTGATACTCTGAACCCTGGGAGAGCTTTCGGTTCGAGCTTCTCGACGGTGATCAACAACATCGTGCGGGACACGGCGTGGAAGACGATGCACCAGTTCATAGGACATGTTCTCAGCGTTGCTGAAAGGTTCGTGTCCAGGAAGGACATCGAGGACTTCCAGGCTGATCTGGCTAAAAGTAGTCCCTTGGTCGCCAAAGGATTGGAGGTGATCATAAACGGACCTCCAACAGAAGGAGCTGTGGGACGTTCTCTTATGGGACGCAAAGGATATCACGACGCTGAATATGGTTACAAGGACCACTATAGCCAAAAAGATAACTATGGCCACAAAGATAACTATGGGCATAAAGATCATTACGGCCACGAAGAAATAAGCTACGGATATGGTGGCTACGGCTCTTTCGATGAAGGCTACGGAATGTACAGCCAAGGGTACAAATCTGGCGTCTTTCTGGACCCGTATCTCATCTTGGGTGGACTAGGAGCAGCCGCCCTGTTAGCCTACTTGGCCTACAAGGTCATCGTGACCACCGCAGCTGCCCGTCGCAGGAGGTCGGACGACCTGACATTCATGGAACTCTCTGACATGCCCAATCTCGTCTACTCCTTCTTACAGTTATTGGAAGGCGCCGACGAGAAGTACGGCGACGTCGAACCGGTTCATTGGATGACACTGAGGCACCTCGTCAGCGCCTTGAATTCCCTGTGGTATGAACGCGAAGAAGAGTCGGCTGCATTCGATGCTCCCTGTTCAGATAACGCCCAAGATCACTTTTCCCTCGGACACACAACGCGGCAAACTCCCTTTTGGCGTGAGTGGTTTTCCTTCCTTTGAACTCCTCTAATCATTTCTCAACTCTAACAATGTTCCCAGCCATTTCAGATTCGTCTTCTTGTTATGAGCGTCGTTTCTGTTATTCGTTTTTATCCGTATTATAAGATATTTGTTTTAATTCATTCTGCAGATTCTGAAGCCGATTTCAATCTTGCAGAAATTTTTGTTTTCACTTGTATTCTAAAATTAATTTGATTCATGTCATCTTCACTTCTAATTATCCCGTAAAGTTGCTGATGGCCATTCAAGTAAATTTATTTTCTTTTTATTCTCATGATTTGGCCTGGATTCCATGCATATACAAATCAGTGTTCACTTATAGAGGAGTGATAATTGATAATCTTTTAAATCCTCATGTTTTAACAAAAACTATGTATAGTCATTGCCGTTTTTTTTTTTTTTTTTTTATTGTCATCTTATCCTCAGTATTATAGTGTTTTTATTACAATTTATCAGATACTGATCAATTTTCCCCAGCAGACATTCATTTGACTCATAATTTTCATTAACAGACATTAATTTGCCTATATATTAAAATATATGGACGATCGTATATCTACCTATTACTACATATAGACATTGATTTGCCTTTTCTTATGCTAATTATAAAAAAGAAATTACTAGTTATGCTTTGTCTAGCAATTGATAATTGCAGTTTTGAACGTTTAGTCCTATTTATCAATACAAATGCAAGTTTACTTGAAGACCAGACGTCAATATCAAACATATTCTGTGACTTCAGGTCTTTGTTCACCTAAAGTTTTGTGTCACACGCAGGGCTGGCATTGCGCACGCGCTGGGAGCGGACAGGTCAGGACAGCTACTGGACGAGGTCGGGAGTACCATAGTTGAAGGAGAGCCTCTGCAGGAATGCCTCCGGCACGGCAACACTTGTTACGTCAAGTGATGTTGATGCTTCTTCTTCTTCTTCTTCTTCTTCTTCTTCTTCTTCTTCTTCTTCTTCTTCTTCTTCTTCTTCTTCTTCTTCTTCTTCTTCTTCTTCTTCTTCTTCTTCTTGTGTTACAATTACTCAAAATCATTTATGGTGGTAGAAAGACCCCATTTTTTCCTTCAGGTGCAGGAGTAAAAAGGGAAAAGTCTAAGGGACTGAACAACTTTTAGCCTCTCTCTCTCTCTCTCTCTCTCTCTCTCTCTCTCTCTCTCTCTCTCTCTCTCTCTCTCTCTCTCTCTCTCTCTCTCTCTCATTCGCTGACATACATAATTGATCATTTCATTTTTCTCAGGCCACTAAATTGATCTGTTATTCCGTGCAGTTCACCTGGATGGATATTCATAATTTCTCATGAATCTGTCATTCATTCTCGTTGTCCGTCTTCGAAGATACAGTATGTATGTGCAGAGTGTATTATCGTTTATGATACATCAGCTTGTCTTCTGTATGTATACTGTAACCAGAGGCATTACCCAGTGGCATATGCGTTTTACTTTATGATGTACGATTTGTCTTGTACCTTTAGATTTGTAGCAAAATATTTTTGCGGAAATATTTATCCTACTGTTGTAAATAAACTTATAACCATATTTCTTTCATGTGGTCTTGTTCCATTTCATTACTGGCTGTCTTCCCATTGACATGTATCAGAATAATCGGACAATTGGTTGCACAGAACTCTGAAAGCAATACGGAACGTCCATTCCAAATATTTGCTCTGAATTTGTGCAAAAAGACTTTCGGCCGTTGGTGAAGACAGATCTATATGCACATCATGTATTCGTCCAATTTCCGCACATTGTAAACAGAAGTATGTCCAGTTTTGTGCATAATGTCATATACAATACATGTGTAAATAAAGGTTTTTTGCAACGAAGGAAAAAATTAAAAAGCGAGATAGCCAAGTACTTTCGGTCCTGTTCGGACTCTTTACTGAGGCCTCAGTAAAGGGTCCGAACAGGACCGAAAGTGCTTTGCTATCTCGCTTTTTCATTTTTTCCTTCGTGGCAAAAAAACCTTTATTTATACATAGCATCAAGTTTTATATCCTTCGTGATCAAGTTATTCACAATACATATGTGTGTGTGTGTGATAAGTAGCTATTGTCTAAAAGTTCTGCAGTCTTTGCTACCTGTAGCAGTTTTCTTGTGTGTTTTTTGTTTTTCCGAGGTGCTAATAGCTTTAGAAAACCTGTCGTAAGTCAACGCATTAGGAGGAATATTTGATCACCGGTTTACGTTTGATAAAATCCAAGGGCAGTAAGAAATAAACGAAATGCTTGAAATCGAAAGTTTTCGAAAACTCGCACTATAGTGGCCGGTTTAGTTTGAATGTG
>NC_061090.1:51986935-52024167 GCF_015104395.2 Macrobrachium nipponense | reverse complement strand
TCAGAGAGTTCTAAAGGACGGGATCTTTTTGATCGGAGAAATCTATCCTTCCTTCTAGGAGGATCAGATTTAAGAACTCCTACTAGTGAAGATATCTGTTTCTGCATATCCTCCAACATCTTCGTAGCTACGTCCCTCTTTCCAATTTCCGATGCAGGAGAAGGAGCTTCTGAATACACCTCCTTCCTCCTCTTTTCCGGAGGATATTCTTCCGGAAATTCTTCAGGGCTTGAGTAAAATGAAGGAGACTTCCAAGATCTCTTCGAAGGTCTCGACAATCTATCTGACTCCATCCTTTTTTAGATGAGGAATCAGACGAAGAAAAACACTGTTTAAGGACGTCTTTCCAACGACTATCCTTGGCAGCCCGGGACGTAACTATGGGATCTGCCGAGGGGACGCCTGACCGTGGGATTCTCTGAAACCTCCCTGCGCTTTCGACATTTGTTTCTCCTCCACTGGGCTTGGGAGCTTGACAGAGCCGATCAGACGCACCCTCCACTTCAACTGGGAACACTTTCACTGCACTACCTTCCAGTTCTTTAATTTTTTGTTCCATATGCTTAAGCGAAGCTTTCAGACTCGCAATTTCAGATGTTGAGCTTGCCGAGTCCGATAATCGGGAAGGTAAAGCTGTATGGGAGGAGAACAATAGGGTTAGCAATAGGCAATAGTTCCGCTAAACTGGCTCGTTAGAGACCGACCTACTTACACTTTTGGAAGAGGCTTTCTAGCCCTATCTCTCTCCAACTTTTCTTAGGTAGGAATCAAGCAACTTCCCATTCCTCCTCATTCAAATCCTTGCACTCATCACATGTATTCAATTGCGAGCATACATTCCCTCTACAATTTTTACAAGTGGTGTGAGGATCCACCGAAGCTTTCGGTAGTCTCACAAAACAATTCTCATTCACACACACTCTGAACGAAATCGACACGTCAGACATTATGAGAAATTCCAAATCCAACCAAATCCAAAAAAAACAGTCCACAATAGCGTATGCCAAACCAAAGATCCAATACGTCACCAAATAGCAGTCCAAAAGATCAACGGCGTAATGAAATTCGAAAATCAAAGGAGGAGGAGCTAGCAAACGATGTTACTAGTACTGCGACAGAGAAAAATCTGGCTTAAAAACGGAATAAAGTTCCTATTCCTGCCACCCAGCGGCAGGCAGCGGGATCACCTGACCTACCTGTAGTGTGTGCCGCGAAATTTGAATTTCTGTCGGGGACGACGGAGTCTATAGCTAAGTATATATCTGACAGGGAAGTTGAATGTATGAAACTGAGAGTTTCATAATGGTACCTTTGGCAAAGGAACATCATTTTCAGTAGCATAGGTCTATGGCACTCACCTTATATCATGTCCTTCATGACAGAGGTATTTATTAAGTCTACCAGTTATGACATCTGGATCATAAAATAAACCCTCTGTTTTTCTGCATAGATCAACATGGGCAGTATTGCACAGTGCATGAACACCTGCAAAACAATATAAATATCCTTAAAATATTTCTTATTTGCAGACAGTTCTTATATGTTAAATACAAGCAAACAACTACAAAGTGCTGACACTGGAATAAAACAAAGTTTAGCTTATGATGGATTAGCTCAGAATCCTAGCCTTACATTGAAATTTACTTAAGTTTACCCTTTGCAAATAAGCACAAGGTCCAAAAAATCTACAGAATCTGATGATATGACAACCATATAGTACTGCAGTAGAATATAAGTCCCATAAAAACATATCTGCTTGAAAGACACTTAAATAAATATTATGTTACTGCAATAGACAATATATCATTTCAAACCTTTATCATGATACAGGCACTTGGATTCATGATCAAAATATGTACATGATGTATCACTGCACATGTACAAGCTGAAAGCAATGTCTGTACTATTTACTGAACTGAATGTATTAAAACGCACATTAGGCTACCCTTTCTACTTTCTATCACAAGCATTTTGTCTGGTGAGCACACTGTAAGAAGAGGCACTGTACTTTTGACACAAAAACCACTCTACTGTCTACACAGAGAGTACTTATGCAGACATAACAACAGCAGTGTAAAGTAATGTATGTAAATTTTACTTTAGTAGATCTGTACTGTACATGCACATTCAGTAAGAAGACATAAAATAGCACATATCAATTATCAAAATTTATTGTGCCTAGCAAGTTTCATGTCCTCTCTCTCTCTCTCTCTCTCTCTCTCTCTCAACTCAACATTCTATGGACAAAACATCTAACATACTCCACATCACAACTCAACATTCTGAGCACAAACATCCTGACAGTCCCAAAATCAAAACTCAACATTCTCAACATCAAAGTCCTGAATTCTCTACATCACATAATCAATGTTCTCAATATCACACATCCTGAAATCTCCACATAACACATTCAACATCAACACTAAACACTCTGGACATGACATTCTCCACATTACAAATCAGAATTCTCAACATCAAACACTGAATTCTCAACTTTTTTTCTCTCTCTCTTATTCACACTACTGAATACAAAATACATACATGAATTTTTCACACCCTTATGAATCCAGATTTTCTACACACTCCATTATTAGGGTAGGCTTAAAGAGAAATTTCATTATTCTCAATCCTAGAGTAAGCCAATGGTATTTGCAAACACTCAAAAACAAAAGCCTATTACAAAATATCATCAATTTTACCTTTGTCAGTTCGACTAGAAAAATACAGGTGAGGAGTGTTTGCCGGGTACAGTGAAAGAAGTCCTTCCTCTAGTAGCCCCTGTACGCTACGTGGTAGGTTTCTCAACTCTTCATTGGGCTGCTTTTGAACACCTCTGTTAAAAAATATCCATACATTGCAGTACTAGCAGTTTTTACTTTGGTACACCTGACTTGACTATATATGTACAGTACAGCTGATCACTTGCAAAAGCATAATCAATTTACATACATGGTTTCAGATTTATGAGGTAGGAAAACATTAACCATAGGAAAGCATTAAATATATATAAAATTTAAAAGAAATTTTACATGTAGCCAGATGAAGCATCTTCGGTGCTTACAATGTTAGTCATATGGCAGTATTCTCAGATATAAGTAGTGCATCAAAGAACACTGTATATACCACCACTTATAATGTTCTGTGTTTATAGTATCTCTTTAAATGTGGCCCTAAGCAGTAATGCTGGCAAACATATCCAAGCAAAGAAAATCTAATAAACACGTATAAGTGAGAAATTTAACATTTTTAATTTCACTGTTAAAGAGCAAAGATGACCATTATATTGACAGAGATGTACCAAAACAAATACGTTTAAAAGATCAGAAAAAACTGTGCTAGTTTATCACTAACACTGCTAAAGTTACATCAACATTGCATGATAAAATTCATTGTGAACCCATAGAAAGCATTAAATATTTGGAGAGGAGACAAACAAAAAACAAGCTGTGGAGGATATATGCATGTTACATTAGAGAGCATGGAATATTTGCAAAAGCCTTCAGCAAAAAATAGCTTGGAGTAAGTAAACCAACCCATTTATTGCAAGTAAAGCATAACTGTAAACACTCAGGAATCTGGTCAGACTTACAAGAAGTTTCATCTACTAACAAGAATTCAACTTTACAGAAAGCTTTCGAACCCTTCCCTGGGTTCATCTTCAGTCCAAATGAAGAATACGTTACGACAAGTACAGAGGTAAATTTAAAAAACAAGAGACGTTGAAGATCGTTGACAATGGTCGTTAGCTCGTTAATGGGCCAGGTGAAGAAAGAGGGTAGTTAACAACAACTAGGTGATACCCTCTCCCCTATCAATCCTTCTGGCTGCAATCCTGTTGGATCTTCGAACAGGTTTTGTCAATGAAGACCCATTTGTTTAATTTTTATATTAACTAGTATGGTTTTAAAAGATTTAACTATAGGACAGGCTCTGTTTTTCCCTCTCCTGATGCTGCCTCTGCCTTGCCTATTCCTGTCCAGGTAACCGCTGCCCCGGGGGAGTCTGATAACGGTGCCCAATCTACGCCCTTGGATGAAGGACTTCATGTAATGTTGCAACAACCTGTACAAAGATCCAACAGGATTGATAGGGGAGAGGGTATCACCTAGTTGTTGTTAACTACCCTCTTTCTTCACCTGGCCCATTAACGAGCTAACGACCGTTGTCAACGATCTTCAACGTCTCTTGTTTTTTAAATTTACCTCTGTACAGTGGTACCTCGAGATACAAAATTAATCCGTTCCGAGGCGGCCTTCGTATAATGAGGTTTTCGTATCTTGGAAAACATTTTGTTTTACATGTAAAATGGCTAATCCGTTCCAAGCACTCCAAAAACACCCCATTAAATTTCATAATAAAGCTAAATTGACCTATAAACAATGAAATACTACAACAATTTGGACCATTCAATACCTAAATTAAGAATAAAAATTGAAAACCTGTAAATAAAGTGTATATTAGTGTACAAGAAATATTATTACTGTAATGTAAAATGTGGAAGCTTACCTTTCGAGTGAGGCTATCTCCGATAGTGGCGGCAGAGGAGGAGGAGGACAAATGGCAGATAACGTACGTACGTACGTACACTTAACTTTATGAAAACACACAAAAAATTAAGGAAAACCATAAAACTAAAATTTACGAAACACCTTAACAAAACATGTAACACTAAACTTACAAAAAATCTAGAAATTCCGTAAACATTTTTTTTTTTCTTTTTTTTTTACTTTTACATAGACTTTTTTTTTTTTTTTTTTTTACAGAATTTCAACTTCATCACCGCTTTCAACATTCTGTTTTTCATCACTTGGTTCTTACTTTTTGCTTTCCAACTTTCTGCTTTTTATCACTTGGTTCTTCCTTTTTGCTTACTCCTGCTAATGCTGAAGGCCTCTTTAAAAAATACGATCCAAGGAAGATTGCTTCTGCCTACTTTTCAACAATGTTCCTGAAACGACTCAAGCAAACGTCATCGAACTGCGCAAGGCATACGACCTGTGAGAGCCTTTTCGGGTGTCTTTTTTCGATAAACAATTGCACTTTATGAAAAGCGCCTAGAATATCCTTAATTTCTGCCGTTGTCATAGGCTCCTCATCCTCTTCCTCGCCGCTACTAGAGAACTCCTCTTGAACGACGTTAAGTTGCATGGCCTCCAACTCCTTCAGGTCATCCGTCGTAAGCTCCTCTTGGTGCTCCTCAGAAGGTCGTTGATGTCGTCCCTCGTCGACGACCAGCCCCATGGACTTGACCGAGTGCAACGATCTCATCAAGAATCTGGTTCCAAAACAGTTTCGGGATCATCAACTGTTTCCGACTCTGCAGTACCAGCTTCGCCCACGTCGAATCCCTCGAAGTCTCTGGCGGATACGGCATATCAGGCCAGAGTTTCCTCCACGAGGAATTCAAGGTTCGCCTTGAAACCTCCTGCCAAGCTAGGTCAAATGAGTCGGATGCAAATGACGATGTCGAAATGCTCCTTCCAAAATTGACGCAAGGTGAGGTTTATGGTATCGGTGATTTCGAAACATCTCTTGAAAAGATGTTTCGTGTACAGCTTCTTAAAGTTCGCTATCACTTGCTGGGTCCATGGGCTGGAGGAGAGGGTGGTGTTGGGCGGAAGAAAAAGAATCTTAACGAAGGATACTCCGCTAGGATATCTTCCTCGAGGCCAGGAGGGTGGGGAGGGGCATTGTCCAACAGCCAGCCATTTCATTTCAGGGGGAGGTTTCGCTTCTCTTCCAAAAAAAAACTCTTCACAGTCAGGCCGAAAGAACAGATTTAACCCACTCCGTGAACAAAAGCCTCGTTACCCAGGCTTTTGCATTAGCCCTCCACATCACTGGAAAGCTTCTCCTTCAGCACCTTGTGGGCCTTGAAGGCTCGAGGAGTCTCAGAATGATACACAGTAGGGGGCTTCACCTTGCAATCCCCACTGGCGTTTGAACAAAGTGCGAGCGTAAGCCTGTTTTTTATAGGCTTATGCCCGGGTAGCTCTTCTCTTCCTCCGTGATGTACGTCCGACGAGCATTTTTTCCAAAAAGCCAGTCTCATCAAAATTGAAGAGTGGCTGAGAACTGTAGCCTTCCTTGGTCATCATCTCGTCGAAAGTCTTCTTAAATGCTTCGGCCGCTTTCGTGTCCGAGCTGGCAGCCTCCCCATGACGCACCACGGAATGGATGCCAGTCCGTTTACGAAATTTCTCGAACCAGCCATGCGAAGCCTTGAACTCTGGGGTTGGCGTTGAAGTCCCTTCCCCTCCCTCGTCTTCCGCCTGCGCAATCAAATCGACCGAAAATAGCACTGGCCTTGTGAGCAATTGCTGTCTCCGTTACTGTATCGCCAGCGATTTCTTTGTCTTTTATCCAGATGAGGAGCAGCCGTTCCATCCGTCGTGCACATGGCTCCTCTTGCTGGACAAAATAGTGATGCCCTTCGAGGTGTAGTTTGCTTTGATGGCATCCTTCTGTTTAAGGATGGTGCCTATTGTCGATGGATTACGGCCGTATTCCTTTGCGATCACACTCAATCGCATACCAGCTTCGTACTTCTTTATGATCTCCATCTTTGTCTCCAGAGACAGCATGCGCTTCTTTCCGTGAATTTCAACTTTCTTGGGACCCATGACTACGTTAATTTACGTAAAGTTACACAAATACGTAATAATACAGTCTTCGCACAACACGATAATATGTACTGCAACGAAATCACTAACGAATTTACGTTACTAAACGAAATCGTTGGAGCGAACGAATGCTGATTGCGTATGGTAAAGTTTCGGGTGCGGAGTGGCCGAGCTAAGGGACGCCAGCGCGTACGTATAGAAGATGCATGATGGGAGGGATGCTGTCCAATCAGAGAGAAGGATCTCATGGCTTGGCTAGCATCAGGAACCAATGGGAGAGCAGGAGGATGGTGGCGAGTCTACTAGCACTAAGATGGCGGCGTGAGTTTCAAAATTGTTATCGGGCGAATCTTGGACTTTCAGAAACCTTTCGTATCTTGAAAACTTTTCGTATGTAGAGCAGTAAAATTTTTCGCATTGGCTTTCGTAACTTGGATTTTTCGTAACTTGGATTTTTCGTAAGTTGAGCCTTTCGTATCTCGAGGTACTACTGTACTTGTCGTAACGTATTCTCCATTTGGACTGAAGATGAACCCAGGGAAGGGTTCGAAAGCTTTCTGTAAAGTCTTCAAAATTATACACAGACTTTTTACACTTTGTATTATTGTGGACCCTTTAGAACATTATATATACTCTCGTGATAGAGAGTTTTTCCCTAATAAGAATTCAACGGTGGTAAAAAAAAGGACTGTTCTGGAAGAACAAGCACTTACAAAAGTGCAAAACAGCCAGATCACAGGGTCAAGGCAGCGGCCATTTACAAAGCTAAAAACTCCTGTGCTTAAAAACTCAATAGGAAAGTGTGACTTACAGCATTCTTTTTTCTCAATGATTCAACTTCACTCCTAAAGTACATAAATAATAGGTGCAAAAAGGGTTGATTAAAGTTATATACTATACTTTTAACAGGCAATGTGCCTGATCATTCTAATGGTAACCTATATGAAGATAAAATGTTGGGGTGGGGTGGGGGGGGGGGGGGGGGGGGTGGGGGGGGGGGGGGGGAGATTACCCATGTATATGAAGGGCCAACTGTCCTGTACATAAATTGTGAGCAGGAAATCTAATGCTACTTCAATTTCCATAATGCAATACAAAATGTCAAAAGCAAATAAGTAAAAATAAAAATTTGCTAACCTGAACCGTGTACCACAGTAGCTAATGTAGAGCAGAAACCTTCGCATGAAGGAGAATAATAAGAGTCCTTTAAAGAAAGTATGTGCACACCAATTGCAAGATGGTCCTTCATGCAGATTCCTTATTGCAACTCTGACACTGTCTTCAACTGGCCTAGTGTAGCACTGTAAAAAAAGCCTTCATTAGTACACCCACAACAGACCCCTTATTACTGAATCTTGCTATAAAACAAACTATACCAGTTCTCTTGCAATTTAGCACACTACAAAACTTTCATAAATAGCCTGGAGATGACGGTTAGAAATAAGTACGCTTACTATGCAGAACGTATGTATGAAGCAAACTGATTGACAATAATGTCATGGTGTATGAGTCAGACGAGAAGGTTTTCTTAACATCATATACTAGTAAACTATTTATCACATTCTCTCCAAGACCACCATGTCTTGAATACAGTATGTGATCACTAATTTTGTCTGAGGTATCTGCACTGGCTTCATCATGAAAACTGATTCTGAAGCATGAGTAACTGTACACCTAATAATCTATGGAGGGGAAGGGTTGAAGTAATCTCTTAAAAAATTTGACAGAATGCAACACTGCAGAACAGGCTTTGGAATTTCCTCCTCCTTTCATAAGTGGGCGTCATGTGTAATCAAATTTATATGTACAATGGCATATATGAGTTTTGGTATAAATTCAGACTAGAATTTTATATTTTACTTTTATTCTTTAAATGTCTCATGTAGTACTTACAGAGAACTTATTATAGGAAACCGGTACTAACAAAGGCCCAATGGTAGCTAGCCTTAAAAATTTTGCCTGAACACAGGAAGTGAAAACAAAGAAAATGTATACAGTTATTGATGCATAAGACAGGGACAAAAAAATAAGCTATACAAGCATAACTTTATTTTTTCTGATCTATCTAGCCTCTGGAGGTGCTTCGAACAAAAGGGGACCTGGGTAGCCCATATGAACCAACAGTCTCCATGTATCTTGACTTGGCTCCTCGGCCTAAAGCCTCAGTGTGCTGGTTCCTTGTTTGAATAACCACCATTTATTCCTGCTGAGCTGACCAAGCTGCACATACACTATAGGCAGTCCACGGTTATCTGCAGTCTCGGTTAATGGCGATCCGGTTTTATGGCGATAAAATTGGTGATTAGTTAAGGAACCATAACATACCAAATAGATCCGCCATTAACCGAAACTTGGGCACCATAAGCGTCATAAATTGCTGCATTTCGGTTAATAATGGTTTTAGCTATCACCACCCCACTGGGAACGGGACCTTGCCCATAACTGGGGATAGCCTGATATAAGCAGTAATACTTGATGGAATCATTTATTCAGTGCAAGAATGTCTGAATGTGATATGCTATGGGAAGTTGTCACAATTATATTTCACCATTGCTTGGCTTTTCCTTGGTGCTAGTAACTTTTTTTTTCCACTACCATATAAAAATTTTACCAAACTGTTTGACAGTTACAGATGGGGAACCCAAACACAAGTGGTTGATGGGGTTTGACCCAATAATAGCAGCTAATAATAGGTTTCCCAAACATAAAATAGGTTATAGGTTTCGATTAGGCATGGTTATAGAAAGAATAACTTTTAGTTCTGTTGCAAGGTTAATTTACAATCCTGTTACCCAAATGGCATTCCTTTGAAATGCCATAAGCCTCAAAGGTTTAATATGATAATTTCTCGGTATCAGAGAATTCAATAACACCAACAGTCATTGAGGGCAACAACATTACGGCAATACACTGGGGTGAAATCTTATATAATAGGACGACAGTCATTTTTGCCATTTTCCCCATGATGTGAAGGAGAATGGTATTAATATGCACTTTATTTACTATTTACTTATAGATTTAAGCCCCTTTCAAGTCTCAATTTCCCACGAGTTCCTAACCCTTCACTAGCTCGAGGCTACTTTTGTACAAATAGTAGCACATGCACATGTCTTTTTGACAAATTCTGAATCTTATATGACCATTTTGTAATTTTTTTTTATCCAATTACAATTTTGCAAATGCTGTACTGTACTTAATAGTTTCAGAATACTTACAGTTCTTAGTTTAACAACTGCTACTTACCAAATACTGAAAGCAAATGCAATAACGGTACTGTTTATTGCTCAAAATCAACATAAATTATTTTTTAAAAAATTGTAGAATAGGCTAAGCCCTTTGTTTGTACGATGCCTCAACTCTCAAAAGCTGAGTTGGCTTTAGACGTGAAGTCAGTGGCTATGATTGGCATAAGAGGAAAAAATTAGTGAACTAATTTCTCATTTAAGCAAAAATGCAAGATTTATATTCAGTAAGAGTTAATTTCCAGTCCGAACTCAAATTCCTCACGAGGGCTAGTCATTTTGCCAAGTGCCGTACTACCCCCTTGGGGGGTCAAATGTACTTTGCTGTGTTTAATACTAGCCCTTGGGGGATCAAATGTCCCTAAGTGCATTTCACAAAATTGAAACTTAAAAAACCCTCAATTATCTACATACATTATATTTTTTATTGCAATAAATACTATTATGTAAGAATTATGTAGTACATATATATACAGTAATGTTTTATTCATTTTTTTATGAAGACTGAGAAGATATAATAAATAATCGAGTAGGGGTGTTCAGAATTGAACATCCCTATTTGAACAATATCCTTACATTCATCCACATATTGCAAGCACAGTACACAGTCTACCATTATGCTGCAGCAATCAACCTCACAAACTAACAGTAAGCAAAGGTGGCCAAGATTAGTTAGGATGAATCCAGGTCTTGTATTTCAATCTGTGGTTTACGGCAATCCCCTTGTCTTATCTTCATCCTTTATAATTTGTTTTTTCAATGGTTTCAGATTAAACATATGAACCATGTTTTCCTGACTAGGCCTACCTACTTGACCTTTCATGTGATTTAGCTACCTATATGCAATTTTTACAATACCTTTCAGCAGATACCACTCAATCTTGGTTTAACTCTAGGCTACAAGGAGAAACCCAGTTTTCCACTGGGATATAGGGTAAAATACAGCATGGCCACCTAGCAGCCATCTCTAAGATGGCGTGACCACCTTCCTGAAGATCGGATATTATGGCATTAATTTGTGATTTGGGAGAAAACTTTATTTGAGAGGACTCGACTTAAAGTAGAGCCCTTGAGGTGTTGCTTCAACAGATGCTAGCTCATGACTAATGTCTACCCTGGGTTACAGGACATGTTAAAGTACTTTTTCGGGAAAGTGGTCGCGCTATGGTAGAGGCCTGCCATTCAGTATTTTACCATAGCATACGCTAGTAAATGTCAGGCCTAGTAACTAGTACTACTACATGCTAGCTAAGGGGAATGGGAATGAAATATGGTAGAGTTTAGGCCAAAGACCAAGTATTAGGAGCCACGAGGAGGTCATTCAGGACCATAGGGCAACAGATCGTTCCGCCCGACACACCAAATCCCCCTCAAAAAAAATTAATAAAAAATAAAAAAAGGACTTTTCCACAAAATAATAACAGTCTAGACCTGACAATACATTCATGAACCAATGCAAACGTCGTAAAATCGTGGATTTATTCAGAAATTTATTATATTATAAACCTGAAATTACAAACCTACTTGGTATAAGACAACCAGTATGGTAACCGGACACGAGACTGACCTACGCCCATGCTACTACCTATGGTAGCTACCTATTTCTGACGATGACAGCCAACTAGGGCTACGCTTCTATCATTAAAACGGCCCTGCCTAAATCGCGAACAGTCTACGTTAAAAAAAGTAAAATTAATTAACCTTACTGAGTCTCACTTAGCAACTTTACGATAATGGACGCCAGCCCTACGTGCAAAATTAAGGAAACCATGTGACTTGACTCGCTTATATACTATATATTTACCTGAACGGCTAAATATCGCGAACGTCGTGGCGTGGGTCTCACATGCAACTTGGCGCCATCGAAAGCTCACACTGTCATTGGTCCAAGGAAGGGTCGGGCATTGGTAGATATCAATGGGAAGAGACACAAAAGCCTAAATTTATCTTCGCGACGCCGTCGTCTGCTCCGTGACGTCACGTGGTGGTGTTTACGAGGGCCCGTTTGTTTCCGACATCATCGGGATCATAGACAAGTGTTTTTTATTCTATAACCTAAATACTCCCTGTTTTTTATTTTATTCAATATATGATCGAATAAAAATTACCGGTTCCAAAAAGTATAATCGATAAATTCCCAATCAATTATTTTGTCCATCACATTCAAACTAAACCGGCCACTATAGTGCGAGTTTCGAAAACTTTCGATTTCAAGCATTTCGTTTATTTCTTACTGCCCTTGGATTTTATCAAACGTAAACCGGTGATCAAATATTCCTCCTAATGCGTTGACTTACGACAGGTTTTCTAAAGCTATTAGCACCTCGGAAAAACAAAAAACACACAAGAAAACTGCTACAGGTAGCAAAGACTGCAGAACTTTTAGACAATAGCTACTTATCACACACACACACACACATATGTATTGTGAATAACTTGATCACGAAGTATATAAAACGTGATGCTATGTATAAATAAAGGTTTTTTGCCACGAAGGAAAAAATGAAAAAGCGAGATAGCAAAGCACTTTCGGTCCTGTTCGGACCCTTTACTGAGGCCTTAGTAAAGAGTCCGAACAGGACCGAAAGTACTTGACTATCTCGCTTTTTAATTTTTTCCTTCGTTGCAAAAAACCTTTATTTACACATGTATTGTATATGAACATGTACGCACAAAAACGGGACATTACTTCTGTTTACAATGTGCGGAAATTGGACGAATACATGATGTGCATATAGATCTGTCTTCACCAACGGCCGAAAGTCTTTTTGCACAAATTCAGAGCAAATATTTGGAATGGACGTTCCGTATTGCTTTCAGAGTTCTGTGCAACCAATTGTCCGATTATTCTGATACATGTCAATGGGAAGACAGCCAGTAATGAAATGGAACAAGACCACATGAAAGAAATATGGTTATAAGTTTATTTTTACAACAGTAGGATAAATATTCCGCAAAAATATTTTTGCTACAAATCTAAAGGTACAAGACAAATCGTACATCATAAAGTAAAACGCATATGCCACTGGGTAATGCCTCTGGTTACAGTATACATACAGAAGACAAGTTGATGTATCATAAACGATAATACACTCTGCACATACATACTGTATCTTCGAAGACGGACAACGAGAATGAATGACAGATTCATGAGAAATTATGAATATCCATCCAGGTGAACTGCACGGAATAACAGATCAATTTAGTGGCCTGAGAAAAATGAAATGATCAATTATGTATGTCAGCGAATGAGAGAGAGAGAGAGAGAGAGAGAGAGAGAGAGAGAGAGAGAGAGAGAGAGAGAGAGAGAGAGAGAGAGAGAGAGAGAGAGAGAGAGAGAGACTAAAAGTTGTTCAGTCCATTAGACTTTTCCCTTTTTACTCCTGCACCTGAAGGAAAAAATGGGGTCTTTCTACCACCATAAATGATTTTGAGTAATTGTAACACAAGAAGAAGAGAAGAAGAAGAAGAAGAAGAAGAAGAAGAAGAAGAAGAAGAAGAAGAAGAAGCATCACTTGACGTAACAAGTGTTGCCGTGCCGGAGGCATTCCTGCAGAGGCTCTCCTTCAACTATGGTACTCCCGACCTCGTCCAGTAGCTGTCCTGACCTGTCCGCTCCCAGCGCGTGCGCAATGCCAGCCCTGCGTGTGACACAAAACTTTAGGTGAACCAAAGACCTGAAGTCACAGAAATATGTTTGATATTGACGTCTGGTCTTCAAGTAAACTTGCATTTGTATTGATAAATGGGACTAAACGTTCAAAACTGCAATTATCAATTGCTAGACAAAGCATAACTAGTAATTTCTTTTTTATAATTAGCATAAGAAAGGCAAATCAATGTCTATATGTTGTTAATAGGTAGATATACGATCGTCCATATATTTTAATATATAGGCAAATTAATGTCTGTTAATGAAAATTATGAGTCAAATGAATGTCTGCTGGGGAAAAAAAATTGATCAGTATCTGATAAATTGTAATAAAAAACAACTAAAAATACTGAGGATAAGATGATAATACAAGAAAAAAAAAACGGCAATGACTATACATAGTTTGTTAAAACATAAGGATTTAAAAAGATTATCATTATCACTCCTCTATAAGTGAACACTGATTGTATATGCATGGAATCCAGGCCAAATCATGAGAATAAAAAGAAAATAAATTTACTTGAATGGCATCAGCAACTTTACGGGATAATTAGAAGTGAAGAAATGACATGAATCAAATTAATTTTAGAATTACAAGTGAAAAACAAAAAATTTCTGCACGATTGAAATCGGCTTCAGAATCTGCAGAATGAATGAAAACAAATATCTTATAATACGGATAAAAACGAATAACAGAAACGACGCTCATAACAAGACGAATCTGAAATGGCTGGGAACATTGTTAGAGTTGAGAAATGATTAGAGGAGTTCAAAGGAAGGAAAACCACTCACGCCAAAAGGGAGTTTGCCGCGTTGTGTCCGAGGGAAAAGTGATCTTGGGCGTATCTGAACAGGGAGCATCGAATGCAGCCCGACTCTTCTTCACGTTCATACCACAGGGAATTCAAGGCGCTGACGAGGTCCTCAGTGTCATCCAAATGAACCGGTTCGACGTCGCCGTACTTCTCGTCGGCGCCTTCCAATAAACTGTAGAAGGAGTAGACGAGATTGGGCATGTCAGAGAGTTCCATGAATGTCAGGTCGTCCGACCTCCTGCGACGGGCAGCTGCGGTGGTCACGATGACCTTGTAGGCCAAGTAGGCTAACAGGGCGGCTGCTCCTAGTCCACCCAAGATGAGATACGGGTCCAGAAAGACGCCAGATTTGTACCCTTGGCTGTACATTCCGTAGCCTTCATCGAAAGAGCCGTAGCCACCATATCCGTAGCTTATTTCTTCGTGGCCGTAATGATCTTTATGCCCATAGTTATCTTTGTGGCCATAGTTATCTTTTTGGCTATAGTGGTCCTTGTAACCATATTCAGCGTCGTGATATCCTTTGCGTCCCATAAGAGAACGTCCCACAGCTCCTTCTGTTGGAGGTCCGTTTATGATCACCTCCAATCCTTTGGCGACCAAGGGACTACTTTTAGCCAGATCAGCCTGGAAGTCCTCGATGTCCTTCCTGGACACGAACCTTTCAGCAACGCTGAGAACATGTCCTATGAACTGGTGCATCGTCTTCCACGCCGTGTCCCGCACGATGTTGTTGATCACCGTCGAGAAGCTCGAACCGAAAGCTCTCCCAGGGTTCAGAGTATCAAAATGGTCGAACAGGGGCTTCATCTCGTTCGCCAAAAACTAGCGAGTCCAGAGTCGACTTTCTTGTACCCACGATGTGTAAGAAATTCACCCTGTCGCCTAAATCGAGGACCTTCTTGATTAAGCCTATGGGTAACTTGTCGGAAATATCCTGTATCTGGTATTCATCCTCGAGCCAGTTTGAGTAACTAAGGGCTAGCGACTTAAATTGGGCCCATGCATCTCCTCGAATCACGTCCAAATACTGGAGAAGTGGGGATTTAGCGTGCTCTTTCTCGCCCACATGCGTTAACGTTCCATTGTCCCTGGTCATCAGTGGGAGAAATGGCAGTTCTAGAATCTCGTTCAAAAGCTCACGAGACGGTGAATTCTTTTGCTCTGGTGATTCTGTTTTCTCAATGTCACTCACTCCTAGTTCAAACAGACTTCCGAGGACGCTGTCACCTGCAGCGCCTGGCTGGCGAAAAGGGCTGAGGATACTGTCACTGCTTGGTGGTACTGTCACACCCATGACTTCTTCGGTCACCTCTTCTGGCTCTAGTACTACAATATCTAACTTTCCTCCAGTATCTTGTGATGATCGATTAGCGAACTGGTCATGCAAAGAACGTAGAGGGCTTGGGCCTAATCGCAAGATTTCCATAGGATTAAGAGCAAATGTCCCAGACTTCACTCCAAGAAACACCAAGGCCATCACGTGAAGTAGAACCTGCAATAAAAAAAAAATATTCAGTAAGAGATTGCTAATTTCTAATACCATTTATGACTAAAACAAGATTTGACAATAGCTACTCATGGGATTACTCCAGATTAAAATGAAGAGCCATCTGTGACCTCAGAATATGGAAATCTCTACCAAATAAATAAATAACAAATAAATAGTGATATTAACAGCACAGATGAATTCAGAGGCTGGCAATGAAAGCTTGTATCAAATGATGTATTGTGATAAACGAACTATGCTACTAGATGCAAGAAAGCTCTCTCTCTCTCTCTCTCTCTCTCTCTCTCTCTCTCTCTCTCTCTCTCTCTCTCTCTCTCTCTCTCAAGTTAAAACATACATTTGAATACTGAAGTGAATGAACCATTATATTAAATGAAAAGAAACTATCTCTTTCTCTCCATGTGAGAGAGGGAGACTATGGCAGTTTAAGTCATATAAAACCGACATGTTTGCAAGAACGACTTTACCATTTTCTTTCCAAAGGACAAAATGTAATGATACCAAACAACGTGAAGGACACGGCCATGGAATTTATACGTCAGCCTCCCACTCGTAGGTAGGTATATAGTACCTCCGGCAGTGGACAGTTAGTTCGAGTCTTCTCTTTATAACTGTGCGCGTAACTTGCGGGCGTGAGCTGAGCTACAACGCTGCTGCTACGTTTGAAAGACGAAAGGAGCTTATAACGTTTTCTCTAGCCTAGAGTGCCTCCTCTCTTTACTACTTCGTCGTCGTTTTCTTCTTCTCCATAATATTCCAAGGAACGAAGCTTCAGTTATATGTGTTAATGTAACTTTTCACAAGAAAACATCATGAAATCGGTTTTTATATATTCATACATTTTTCGTGTTTTGTTTCTTGAGATGAATATGAATTTATATTCGAACAGGTTTCCCTCGTCATGCAAGTAGTCATGACGATTGCAATTGATTGCAGAATATTTACAATCAGTTCGTGCGCAAATCTACCACAAACTGATACATTACATTTGCCCTCATCCATCATTTACTATGAACCACACAGCATACAGGGCGGGCCAGTGGGGATGGCATAGTTTAACTTATCAGCCTGGGGGTTGCCTACTTCTTCTCTTATAGCATCAGTGTGAATAGCAGCACCGTTAGATCACGTTTCGGGTAACATGTCTATTCTTTTGGACGACGACGCGAAACGAATTGGTGCTATTTATCATTTTCAATTGACTTTTTCTGCTTGTTTTACGA
This sequence comes from Macrobrachium nipponense, assembly GCF_015104395.2. Classification (NCBI taxonomy): domain Eukaryota; kingdom Metazoa; phylum Arthropoda; class Malacostraca; order Decapoda; family Palaemonidae; genus Macrobrachium; species Macrobrachium nipponense. Next base: position 52,007,102 of record NC_061090.1, on the reverse strand, counting down.
GATCCTTTCCGGATTAACTTTATCCTTTAAAATTCTCTATTTTAATCCTTGTCTCTTTCTCTGTGAGGAAACAGAGATATTCAAGAATATACTCTGATCTCTGAAGAAGACTTCTCGAAAAATGTAGTATACTATTGCCTTTGTATGCATGATGGGATTTCGTAGGCGCCTATACGTAGTCTCCCTAGTACTATGGAGATCCTCGTTGGTCCAGAGGTCCACACCAGGCCTTTTTATTCACTTCAACACTTTCATCTCCACTTACAGTAGCCTCTGTTATGAGCTAGGGACCTTACTTGCTCTAAGCGAAGCAATTCCGGCCCTAGAGAGCGATATATTAGTCTCAAAAACACCAGATTTTTCTCATCATCATTACAAGCGATTGACATAGGAAACGCAGAGGAAGACAAGAACTTCCAAAGTCTGAGAGCAAATGATTCGAAGGATATCAAACCAGCTGACAATTAGTTTCAGATAATAATAATAATAATAATAATAATAATAATAATAATAATAATAATAATAATAATAATAATAATAATAATAATAATAATAATAATAATAATTTCTTTTACAAGTAGCCAATAATAGTTGTCACGAGGCAGAAATGTTTATTAAAATTTCGTTCAGTGACAGTCTATTCTTTGGAACGAAAACGTTTGATAAATCTATATACTATACACGCACAAACACAAGCACATCACACACACACACACACACGCACACGTAGTGACCCAGCTCGATTTGGACAGAAAAGCCTGTCTGGTACCTCAGTACTGACCAAAGTTAACATCAATCAATTAGAAAGGTCCTCGGGTCGTACAATACCATACTATGCGGAAACAATTGAAAGACGTGGGAAGAATAGAAGACGCTTGAAATCATTGGCAACACAACAAAGAATGGTTTTACTCGGGACTACTGAAATTATATAATCGCCATGAAAATATATCTAACAGTGGTCGTCACCTTGCTGCTAAAACTACTAATGCTATACTACTCAAAATAGTATCAATATTGATATTAATATTGATGATAATGTGAAGATGCTAATCTAGTCCTCAGCCTTCGACCCCTACAATTTTCGTGACAAACTTTTCAGTTTTATGACGAATTTACACGAAACTTTGGTTTTTAATTTGGTTTCGCCACAACGAAGTGCATGTATATATGTATACTTACATACATACACACACACATATGTATATATATATATATATATATATATATATATATATATATATATATATATATATATATATATATATGTTGTAGGAAACCCACTAAAATTTTGAAAAGAAAAATTGAGTTTTTTTTTAACTTTCGGAGAGTACATTCTCTCCCTCTTTCAGAAAGTAATAAAAGTTACAAAAACTTAAGACAGTGATCAAGGTAACGGAATGTCATTTCTTTTACCTTGACCATTGTTTTAAGTTTTTGTAACTTTTATTTCTTTTTAATTTTTTCTCTTTTTATTTTAGTGGGCTTCCTTCAACATAATATTTCAGTGCACGGATACAGGGTTTATGGCTTTGATATTTATATATTATGATATATATATATCTATATATATATATATATATATATATATATATATATATATAATATATATATATATATATATATACGTATACATATACAGTATAACTTACCCTGGCCATCGCGACTAGAATTATGTAGGACCCCCAAGTAAGCGTAGTTATCCACTAATCCTCAACACTTCATGTTACTTTTGCGACTAAGATTCCTTATCGTTTCACACGAGACGCAACCAACCATCCAGTACGATAGATAATGACACAAGACGAAAGACCGACGACGGTTTAAGCACAAGTCAGCGACGTAGGATATGCTCCAGTGGACACACAAGAGAGAGGGACTCCCCACCTCGCTAGCTGCTCGTTTGCCCTGGAATGAGCAGCCGAAGCCTGGATCCCTGGAAGATCATCGAGAGCCCAAATGGGGCGTGGAACTGAAGGGTTTAGGGCGGGGGCTGTGAACTGGAAAATTTTCAGTGCTGCTGATAAACTACATCAGAATAAGAGATAATATTTTTTTTACTTTTCCCAGGTGTTTATGAAGTAGTGTTGCGAAATTCCTTTTAGTCGAGAAAAGTGGAACAGCCGAAGAGCGCTTCGCGTCATAAGGGCGCGATTATCCTTCGGGGCAATGGGTTAAGGATGTGGGTCAGGAGTGCGCCATGGAACTGGTTCCTTTCTGCTGCTGAGGCGATGGAAGCCTTCGAAAGATAACAGTTAACTTCGCAGTAATCTAGGAAAGTTGTCGGTTAAATTGACTCGAGAGAAGCTTCGATCTTCAGTTGACTGTTTCTCGTTATTTATCTACGGGGGATAACTGACACCGTTCTTTTTGGCTATCGTTTATTTTTTTCCCTGAAGGTTAGTCGTCATTACCTTTTTCTGTTTTTTTTTTAGTTTAATATTACTTCTTGCCTTAGATATCTCCTTCTCGACCGCTGCGCGCGCATTCGTCTCCCTTTACCAGTTTAAATGGAAGTTTCTGGGAATAATAATAATAATAATCTTCATTTTTTTCTTATGTTTTTAGGATCTTTTTATGAAGTCTACGTAGAGGTTCGTGCACCTACGAATACTATATATAAAAAATAATTTGTCCGTGTTGCAAGTCAGCCATAATTAGGGCAGTGAAAGGGATCTTATTTCCAGGATGTTCTTAAAAGTCTGGACATAGCCTACAAAATCAAGGCTGGAAAAAGCCTGCAAATTCAAGACTGGAAAAAGCCTGCAAAATCAAGACTGGAAAAAGCCTGCAAAATCAAGGCTGGAAAAAGCCTGAAAATTCAAGACTGGAAAAAGCCTGAAAATTCAAGACTGGAAAAAGCCTGCAAAATCAAGACTGGAAAAAGCCTGCAAAATCAAGGCTGGAAAAAGCCTGCAAATTCAAGACTGGAAAAAGCCTGCAAAATAAAGGCTGGAAAAAGCCTGCAAAATCAAGGCTGGAAAAAGCCTGAAAATTCAAGACTGGAAAAAGCCTGAAAATTCAAGACTGGAAAAGCCTGCAAATCAAGGCTGGAAAAAGCCTAAAAATTCAAGACTGAAAAGCCTGAAATTCAAGACTGGAAAAAGCCTGCAAAATCAAGGCTGGAAAAAGCCTGAAAATTCAAAGACTGGAAAAAAGCCTGCAAAATCAAGGCTGGAAAAAGCCTAAAAATTCAAGACTGGAAAAGCCTGAAAATTCAAGACTGGAAAAAGCCTGAAAATTCAAGACTGGAAAATCCTGAAAATTCAAGACTGGAAAAGCCTGCAAAATCAAGGCTGGAAAAAGCCTGAAAATTCAAGACTGGGAAAACCCTGAAAATTCAGACTGGAAAAAGCCTGCAAAATCAAGGGTGGAAAAAAGCCTGCAAAATCAAGGCTGGAAAAGAACATGCAAAATCAAGGCTGGAAAGCCTGCAAATCAAGGCTGGAAAAAACCTGCAAATCAATGGCGGTGGAAAGAGCCTGCAACATCAAGGCTGGAAAGCCTGCAAATCAAGACTGAAAATAAAAAGAAAACCTGCAAAACCAAAATCATGATAGAAAAAACCAAAATCAAAATCAATGGCAGGAAAAATTATATAAACTAAGACTGGAAAACGCTTGCAAAATCAATGCCGGAAAAATCCTGCAAAATCATGAATAGAAAAAACCAGCAAAATCGAGGCTGGAAAAAGCCTGCAAAATCAAGGCTGGAAAAAGCCTACAAAATCAAGACTGGAAAAGCCCTGCAAAATCAAGGCTGGAAAAATTACATAAACTCAAGACCGGAAAAAGTCTGCAAAATGAAGACTGGAAAATGCTTGCAAAATCAAGACAATGGAAAAAAGCCTCCTGCAAAATCAAGACTTGGAAAAAGCCTGCAAAATCAAGACTGGAAAAATCCTGCAAAACATCAAGACTGGGAAAAGCCCTGCAAAAGTTTAAGACTGGGAAAAAAGCCTGCTAAAATTCAAGAATAAAAAAAAAGGAAAAAAAACCCCAGGCAAAATCAAGACTGGAAATAAAACCCACTGCAAAATCAATGAATAGAAAAAAAACAGGCAAAATGAATGGTGCTGGAAACGCCTGCAAAAATCAAGGGATTGGAAAAAAGACCTGCCAAAAGTCATGACTGGAAAAAGACCTGCAAAAATCCCATGAATAAAAAAGAAAAACCCAGCAAAATCAAGGATAGAACAAACCAACAAAATCAAGACTGGAAAAGGCCCGCAAAATCAAGGCGGGAAAAAATTATATAAACTCAAGACTAGAAAAAGTCTGCAAAATCATGCCTGGAAAACGCCTGCAAAATCAGGGCTGGAAAATGCTTGCAAAATCAATGCTGGAAAAATCCTGCAAAATCAAGGCTGGAAAAATCCTGCAAAATCAAGGCTGGAAAAAGCCTGCAAAATCAAGACTGGGAAAATCCTGCAAAATCATGAATAGAAAAATCCTGCAAAATCAAGACTGGAAAAAGCCTGCAAAATCAAGACTGGAAAAAGCCTGCAAAATCATGGCTGGAAAAAGCCTGCAAAATCAAGACTGTAAAATGCCTGCAAATTCAAGACTGAAAAAAGCCTGTACATAAACGACTGGAAAAAGGGGATATAAACTCAATGCTGGAAAAAAAGCCTGTGAACTCAAGACTAAAAAAAGGATATAAACTCAAGTCTGTAAAAAGCCTGCTAATTCAAGACTGGAAAAAGCCTGTACACTCACACTGGAAAAAGACACGCAGCTTGGAAAAAGCCTGTACAATCAAGACTGGAAAAAACCTGTACAATCAAGACTGGAAAAAGCCTGTACACTCAGACTGGAAGAAGACACTCAGACTGGAAGAAGACACTCAGAATGGAAGAAGACACTCAGACTGGAAAAAGGCTGGAAATCAACACTGGAAAAAGCCAGTTAACTCAGCCACTCACTCTATAAGACAAAACAAGACCTGAAACAAAATGATTGAATGAGATGTTAAGAAACTTTAAAGCTTCGAAAGACGATTTAATAATGAAATAATGAATACACTCAAGAGATTAATGTACAAGGGAAATGATAATGCATAAATATGAATCATTTGGAAATTAATGTAACATATCTTCTCCCTGTGAAGGGAAAAATCATTACACAGAGATCTGGAAGTTCTTGTCGGATAAGCCAGTCCGTTAACTTGATCTAGTCAATTTTTTGAAGAAAAAAAACACAAGCAAACTTACATTCTTTCTTCTGATACCGATGCTCTTATTTTTTGCGATCGGTGGGGGGGAGGGGGGAGGGTGAGGAGGTGGGAACGAACGCAAGTGGGACGCCAAGCTCCTCGGCCCATTTCCAGCCCAGTACTGAACGAATCAAGGAGGAAAAAAAAAAAAAAAAAAGACATAAAAGATGGAAACCAGCTTAACCGCAGAGAGAGAGAGAGAGAGAGAGAGAGAGAGACCTCAGGCCTCTCTCAGTCAAAAAGTTATATGATTCAGGAAAAACAACAGAACGCGATGCGAAATTTCGCAGCCTGGCAGTAGAAAAAAAAAAAAACTGAACCTTTTCGAAAAATTTTACTTTAACCTTCTCTTCAATCAGCGTACGATTTCAACAGTAGTGATTTATGTTATGGGCTCGTATATACGTATACATGCTTGTATCATGTATATACATACATGCAATATATGTATATATATACACGGCTAATCTCCACTTGCTGATATAAAAAGACCTCCAGCGGTCTTCTTTAAATATGAAAAACTGGGAAAGCAACCACCTGTAGTTATCCATATGTTAAATATATTCGCGTGCTCGCCCACACACACACAAATGTACACACACAAACAATGTGTGTGTGGCCAGCGTGGGCCACAAATATACTTGTTAACATACTGATAACCACAGGTGTTTGCGTTCCCAATTAACACTTTCAAAAAGGACCACTGGAGATTTATATCAGCAAGTTCAGATTAGCCGTGTGCATTGGCACGAAATACTGTTTCGGACTGCCAGAGCATCTCGTGAGACCACTGACTGCTGAAAAGAATACGAGACCACGTGCTGGCATAAGGTCAGCGCAGTCTAATATCAACAACAAACATCCCGAGAACTTTTTTTTGGACTACAGCAAGTGGCCATGGCTCTCAAAATACCAGCGCTAGCGCTGTTCCTTTGTAGCGTCTTCAAGCCGTCTCTCGCTACATTTGGTCCAGAAGAAAGTCCTTCCACCCTCCAGACGCCCTGTCCAGATCCGCAGGACATAGACCCGTGCACCTGCAGCATCACCGCCCCTTGGAAACCAGACCTGGACTGCTCCCAGGTGCAAAGCTCCGAGGAGCTCCGAGGCGTGTTCAACCAATCCTTCGAGGACCCCCATTTCCACTTCTTCATGGCGCAGAACACCAGGGGCTTGAGGCGTCTGGAGGGCGGGACGTTCGGCGAGGCGACGTTCAAGAGCTTCTTCTTCCTCAACGGCGACTTGGAGGTCGTGAGCCGAACGTCTTCCTCGGCAGCCGAGGGTTCCTCCAGTACCTCACCCTCGACCGACAGAACCTGACGACCTTCCCGTACGAGGAGATAAGTCAGCACGGCATTCTCAGGACGCTGAGCTTCAGCGGCAATCGGATCTCGGCCTTTCCGACGCTCGAGTCGAGCTCGCTGGAGAGCCTGGACTTGAGTTTCAACCCGATTTCCGATATCCCAGCTGATGGATTGGCGGGTCTGCCTTACCTCTTCGACTTCACCTGTGAGGACTGCGGCCTGACTGAGATACACCCAGTTAAGTACCCACTAAAGTTTGGTTTTTGTTTGTGGCTTTCAGGCATCTGTGATGCCGCTGTCGGTAAAAATGACGAAACTTGGCCGGAATGTGACCTTGCCTTAGAGGAAAGGGAATTTTGAATTGACGAATCTCTCATAAAGTCATTCTGAATTTTAATCTCTCAAAGAGGGATTCATACAGTAATTTTGAATTGATGAATCTCTCTTTGAGAGATTCATAAATTAATTTTGAATTGATGCATCTCTGAAAGAGGGATTCAAAAGTAATTTTGAACTGATGAATCTCTCAAAGGGAGATTCTTAAAGTAATTTCGAATTGATGAATCTCTGAAAGAGAGATTCATAAAGTAATTTTGAACTGATGAACCTCTCAAAGGAAAATTCATAAAGTAATTTTTTGAATTGATGAATTTCTGAAAGAGAGATTCATGAATTGATTTTGAATTTATGAATCTCTCAAAGGTTCTTAATAATCAAATTAAAATATTAAACGATAAATGCCACAGTGACATCAGTTATATTCGATGAAACGTGTTTGATAAGAGGGTCTAACACCAAATTATTATATTATTGTTCTAAGGGGTCCACAATAATAATAATAAAAAAAGGGTAAGCGTTCGTGTATAATTTAAAAACACTTTACAAAGCTTTCGAACCCTTCCATTGGTTCTGAAGATGAACCCAGGGAAAGGGTTCGAAAACTTTGTAAAGGGGTTTTAAATTATAAACGAGCGCTTCCCTTTTTTATTATTGTGTACCCCTTAGAAAATTATACACTCTCGTGAAAGAGTTTTTTTCCAACTAAAATTATTATCACCATTTTCGCGATAGAGAGTTTTTTCCCAATTATCATGATTATCATTATAGTAGTAGCTGTAATTTTGACTCCTGAATAATGCAGTAAGTCTCAATCAAGTTGAAGAGTTCGTCATTACCATCGTCTCCTTATATAAGGCGGCTCGAATATCTTATTTCTGTATTTCGTTATTCCACTCAAGAGGCGGGTAAGGAATATATGAAGACATAGTACACATTTTCATCTTTATATGGTATATAGATTACCATACTTCTTCCCCACTTTCCTCTGATTTGCTGGAAGGTGGTATATATGAATTTTTATCACATAACCGTGATCCATAAACATGCATAAAGCAAATGTCCTTTAATATCCAATTCGCCCGACCTCGGAATTAATAAGTTTTCATTAATGTAAACTAAAGGGGAATTTTTTAGTCAATAATAATTTCGTCCTCTCGTGGACAGAGGAAATCAGGACTTCAGTGAAGTCATCGACTAGGCCAACAAGTGAGGTCGGTAACATCACAAGTCTTGATTTCTCCTCTGTCCGCTGGTTCGAATCCACGAGAGGACGAAATTATTATCAACTAAAAAAGTTCCTCTTTGGTTTACATATATGAAAATATATGAATTCCGAGGCAGAGCGAATTGGATATTAAGGACATTTGTAGCTTAATGCATGTTATATATGTATATTTTTTATCTTCATCCATTTTTCAAGAATACGGGTCAGTTTCTTAAGTGAGGTGGTGTGTTTATGTATTTAGTGATTAACCAATCTCTTCACGACGCAGGTACATTCGCTGGGCGGAAACGCCTCTCAGGATTGATTCTCCGGTCTAACAACCTGACCCACCTCCCGGAGAACATGGTTCAGAGTGACTACTATTCCGTGGGTATCCTCGTCGAAGACAACCAGATTTCGAACGTGTCGGCCGGGGCTTTCAAGCGTAAGTTCTATGACACGAAACAATATTTGTTCAGTAGCTATAAAGTATATCTTAGTTTAACCAGACCACACTGAACTAATTATCAGCTCTCCTAGGGCTACGGGCCCAAAGGATTAGACTTTTGTCTTTTTTTACGTGACTAGGAACCACCAATTGTTTCCCTAGCAACGGAACCTACAGCTTATTGTGCGATCCGACCCGCATTATATCGAGAAATGAATTTCTAATCACCAGAAATAAATACCTCTGATTCCACATTGGCAGAGTGGGGAATCGAACTCGCGACTACCGAAACTGTATGCGAGCACGTAAACCCCTGGTCCAACGAGGAGCCAGTAGCGTTAGTACAGAAATGACTTTGGTGATTTCAGGAATGCTCGTAGATCACTTTGCTCCGTGAAAAAATTAACTATATATTATACATATGTATTATATAAGACTAGTAACAATGTTCTGTTACAACAGAATTCTATCTAATAAAAGGAGCCCATAAAAACATCAAAATTTAGAGAGAAAATACTATATTTCAGAGATTGCTGTCTCTCTCTTTAGGCAGGTTAATGAATGAGAAAAGCTACAGAAAAGGTAGTATTTATACCAAGAGATCCATCCACAGGTAGCCGTTTTACTAGGTCACCCCACTGATAATTCCTCATTAACCTTCTTAAGCATTGGTTGAAGGAAGATTTTATCTATGATATCTGAATTCCAGGCGCCCTTTTTGAGATGTTCATGAACTGTCTTTGTTTAATCAAGGCTGACTCCATCATCTGGCTTTTGTACCGACATTTGTTGCCATGTATTATATATATATATATATATTATATATATATATATATATATGATATATATATATATATATATAGATATATATATATATATATCTATATATATATATATATATATATATATATATTTCCAAAACCCATCCCTCAGACATGGCTTCTATTCCAGTGGGACCAGGCCAGAACATGCACGTAAATCTTGCCAATAACAGATTGGAACAACTGGAGGAGAGAGTCTGGAGACCATATTTTGAAGGAGGGTTGACCTATCTTTATGCAGAGGGTAAGTTTTTCTCTCTTTTTTTTCGATGTGCTTCATCGATCACCGACGCTCGTGGTGTGCGATATCAAAATGGACATAAATATACATTGGTTGATGGAAAAATATTGGGACTATCTTGAATACTGGATATTGTAGTTATGGCAGTAGTAGTAGTGGTATGTCATACTGCGGGAGTACCTTTAAAACCCCTCATCATACCGCGAGTAGTTTACGAAGTGGTAACTATTTACTTACATATCCGTATAAATGCACATAAAACGTATACGAGTGCATACACACGTTCATGTGGGTTTCAATGCATCGCCCTTCTAATATAAACCACATTTTCATTCTTTCAAAGGTAACCCATTCTCGTGCGGGTGCGACATAGCCTGGCTAGTGACCGAGACCGCGTTCATGGCTAAATTGGGCGGGAAAGAGACCTGCAAGGACGGCAGGCTGGTGCAGACGCTGGACCCGCTGTACTACGAAGAGATGTGTTAGGGAAAACATCCTAGGTTCTCATATCGCTCTCTGAGACAATGAGCTGAATTGTCAGAAATAAAGTTCGTTGAAATGAGAGTTATTTTGGATATATTAAGCTTCCGTCTGGTATAAGGAATTGAAAACAATGAACTGAATTTTCACAAATAAAGCTTGTTGACATGAGAATCGGTTTGGATATATTAAGTTTCAATCTGGTATACGGAATTAAGCGTCTCACTAAGTTTAAGCCACTAGATATCTTTACTGATAATACATTCAAACTTTTCAATGTCTGAAGGACAGAAATAATATTAAAAAGAGAGGGAGATAGTGTTGGAGTCTAGCCATGGTGCTAGGCCCATATTTTTCCCTTACTACTTCTTGCTCTCCATAGGTCTATACTGTTTTTTTTTTATCTGTCCATCCGCCTGTGGTGTTTGCGTATGGTAACACTGCGTCCTGGGATTTAGATAGTTACATTCAACCTACATTCAACAATTATAATATCCTATTTCGAATATTAACGGTGTAATTCGCATACAGTAAATCATTAAAACACTTTTCAGTTACAAATGTACACCCAGATATCCTTTTATTTATCTAAAATAAGACATAGCGTAACTATTTAAAGCCCGGGACGCAGTGTTACCATGCGCGACCACCACAGGGGGATGGACAGATGGAAAAAACAAAGTATAGTTGGCGGTGCCTGTAATTACGCCACTGGTAGTTCTGTGTCGTCTTTGACGTTGAGTTGTACCGTCCTCAGCTCATCTTTTCCATCCCAGTCCATTGCAAGACTGAAAATTCAGTCTTGCCAAATTTCTTCTATTTATTATCATTATAATTATCTTTATTCAAATAATGTCTTTAAACTGAGATGCTACCGAAATATATATATATATATATATATATATATATATATATATATATATATATATATATATATATCCAAGAGCGTAAAATATAGGTATCAAAATATGTGTTAATTCATATATACAGAAACATCCAAGTTACCTTCCCCTATACAGCAAGTTTAGGAGCTTAAAGTCTAGAATCAGATTTCCTAGTTAAATCAGACGGACACTTTTAAAATGCAATCAAAGGTTACTACAGGGAGATACGGAGGAACTCGTAAAATTTTTATTGAAATGTGTACAGGGTGTCCATAAAGTCCCAGTACCATTACCAGTATTTAGAGATCGGAATGGTACTGGGACTTTATGGACACCCTTTACTCCTTTATTATTATTATTTTTTTAACACAACGACCAAGAAATACTCAAACCTGAGCTCTTGTCTCTCAGAGTCTGAAAATGAACGGCTGTTTATGGCTCCAAAGTCATTTAAATAAACTATAAAGTAGTATTCTCGAAGCTTGTACTACTTCAAACTCGAATAACGAAGGTTTTCACTTCAAACGAAAATTAGGAGTGGGAGGAATAAATGGCACGCCAAATAAACTGGAAGTAAGGATGAAGCTAATGCCATCTAAATCAAATAATAATAATAATAATAATAATAATAATAATAATAATAATAATAACAGAAGCTAGAAACAGCGCACATAGTGAGAAAAGTGATGGGCTCCTAAGGAGGCAGGATGCAACCCGGAACCTCTCACTATGAAAACCACCCAGTCGATACGATGACTGTGATAGACCAAAAAATGAATTAATGAATAAATAAATAGATAATAATAATAGTAATAATAATAATAAACAAATTCTGTTGATTAAAATGGCAGAATTCAGCGAATTAATCTTATTACCTATTCTATTTTTCTTATTACTCGCTTTTCTGGCTCTGCGATAATTATATTAAGGAGTATTGCTGCGCCGGAAAAGCTAGTAATAAGAAAAAAGAAAAGATAATATATATATTAATTCGCTGAATTCTGCCATTTTATTCAACAGAATAATAATAATAATAATAATAATAATAATAATAATAATAAGGAAGGAGGCCTTCTCTGAGGGCAGTAGCATTGAATACAATAGCTGTTTCAACGGCATTTATTTATATAGAATCTTCTCAATTCTTCTTATTATCTTTTTCTCGTCAGCATGTAGCTGGTGTATTAAGTTTCCTAAGGACATGTAAAGATTTTCATTTGTCTTAGGTTTATTCCTCTAACGTGTCGACAGCGCACAGGCAGTCATCTATGAGAGTTTACAGTACAGTGAATTAAGATACAGTTTACAAGTATTTATAGCATGCAAGGTCGTGTACAATCGGTGGGCGGGTCGGTGGGAACGGATTTTAATTGGTCGTTGGATGGAAACGAAATCTCCCCTGAGGCGTTCTGACCTACGTAGTTTGGACGGGGTTATTAGCGTCGGTTGGGTGTTGTTTGGGGTACCCACCTCTTGGGCGGCAGGCTGTACAATTGATATATCTTCCGCTCGTTCTCTCCCGCTTTCTCTCTCTACTTCTTCCGCTCTTTCTCTCTCTCTTGCTCTCTCTCTTTCTCTTTCTGCAAGTTCCTCTCTCTCTCTTTCTCTCTCTCTCGTTCGCTCCTTCTAACGCTCTCTCTCTCTCTGCTGCTCTCTCTCTCTCTTTCTCTTTCTCTCTGTGTCTCCTCTCTCTCTCTCTCTCTCTCTCTCTCTCTCTCTGTCTCTCCCCCTCGATCTCTCTCTCTCTCTCTCTCTCTGTCTCTCCCCTCGATCTCTCCTCTCTCTCTCGTGGATGTATACGTAGTCGGTTGGTTTCTTGCGCCATTTCTTCTTATGATGGTGGGGAGAAACTCTGTTTCTTTTACCGTGTTGATAGTCGGTTTTTTCTCTAATATATGTAAAGCTTCAAGATAACGTAGGCGTTTCGGTCCGGTGCATGGTCAATAATTTCTATGTTCTTTATAAGCTCAGCTCTTTCTGGTCTCCTGTTGTGTTTTTTCCCTATAGTGAATGAAAATGGCCCCTTCTTGAAGATGACACGAGAGACGCTTGGAGAGTCTGGTAGTGGTCATCCCGATATAAGAATGGTGGCATCCATCCACCGAGCATGTGAATTCGTAGATGACACTCCTTCTCTTCAAAGACGTTTCTGGGGGCGCCGGGTTGTTTCTAAGAAGCAGCTGGCTCGTTTTCATGCTTTTGTAATAAATTATGAGGCTAATTTTATCACTTTCTGTAGTGGGGGAGACATTTTCACTGATTATTTTCCTTATAGCCTTTTCGTCTTCCAAATATTTGTGTGCATATGATTTTTATAAAATATTTTTTATAGCTCCACTTTGGTCGTTAGTTACGGTCGTTCTTTCTTGGTGCCATTTATTTATGGAGTCCCTCGTTTGGCGTTCGACCATACGGTTTGAAAAGTTATTATTAATGAGAACTTGTGTAGACCTTTCGATTTCCCTGGTGGTTTCTCTCCATGTGGAACAGTGTGTAAGGGCGCGGCGGACGAAGGCATCTACCACCGATCTTTTATACCTGTCTGGGCACTCGCTGGACCCATTAAGGCATAGACCCGGGTTTGTGGAGATACACCACCACGGTTTACAAGAAACCCACAAACCCGGGTCTATGCCTTAATGGGTCCAGCGAGTGCCCAGACAGGTATAAAAGATCGGTGGTAGATGCCTTCGTCTGCCGCGCCCTTACACACTGTTCCACATGGAGAGAAACCACCAGGAAATCGAAAGGTCTACACAAGTTCTCATTAATAATAACTTTTCAAACCGTATGGTCGAACGCCAAACGAGGGACTCCATAAATAAATTGGCACCAAGAAAGAACGACCGTAACTAACGACCAAAGTGGAGCTATAAAAATATTTTATAAAAATCATATGCACCACAAATATTTGGAAGACGAAAAGGCTATAAGGAAAATAATCAGTGAAAATGTCTCCCCCACTACAGAAAGTGATAAAATTAGCCTCATAATTTATTACAAAAGCATGAAAACGAGCCAGCTGCTTCTTAGAAACAACCCGGCGCCCCCAGAAACGTCTTTGAAGAGAAGGAGTGTCATCTACGAATTCACATGCTCGGTGGATGGATGCCACCATTCTTATATCGGGATGACCACTACCAGACTCTCCAAGCGTCTCTCGTGTCATCTTCAAGAAGGGGCCATTTTCATTCACTATAGGGAAAAACACAACAGGAGACCAGAAAGAGCTGAGCTTATAAAGAACATAGAAATTATTGACCATGCACCGGACCGAAAACGCCTACGTTATCTTGAAGCTTTACATATATTAGAGAAAAAACCGACTATCAACACGGTAAAAGAAAACAGAGTTTTCTCCCCACCATCATAAGAAGAAATGGCGCAAGAAACCAACCGACTACGTATACATCCACGAGAGAAGAGAGAGTCGAGGGGGGTAGAACAGAGAGAGAGAGAGAAGTCGAGAGAAGAGAGAGAGAGAGAGAGAGATCGAGGGGGGAGAGAAGAGAGAGACAGAGAGAGAGAGAGATAGAGAGAGAGATCGAGGGGGGAGAGACGAGAGAGAGAGATGAGAGAGAGATCGAGGGGGAGAAACAGAGAGGAGCGGAGAGAGAGAGAGAAGAGAAAGAGAAAGAGAGAGAGAAGCAAACAGAGAGAGAAAGAAAAGAGAGAGAGGAGTAGCAGGCAGAGAGAGAAAGAGAGAGCGTTAGAAGGAGCGAACGAGACCTTACCTTACAGACCTTACATCTTGTTCGGGTTGCCCCAGGTCCCTCAGTGTGAGGCACCTCTAATGTCTACCAGAGAGTTGCTAGTACATCTTCCGGTATATTTTGCATCTTCCAATCTTGGATGGTCTGGGATGCAGTTTAGATATTTGTCGAGCTTATTCTTAAACACATCTACGCTCACTCCTGATATTCCTCAGATGAGCTGGCAACGCATTGAATAGACGCTGCATTATCGATGCTGGTGCGTAGTGGATTAATGTCCTGTGTGCTTTCCTTATTTTTCCTGGTATAGTTTTGGGCACTATTAATCTACCTCTGCTTGCTCTTTCTGATATTTTTAGTTCCATGATATTTTCTGCTATTCCTTCTATCTGTTTCCATGCCTGAATTATCATGTAGCGTTTCTCTTCTCCTTCTAGACTATATAATTTTAAGAATTGTAGTCTTTCCCAGTAGTCTAGGTCCTTAACTTCTTCTATTCTAGCTGTAAAGGACCTTTGTACACTCTCTATTTGTGCAATATACTTTTGATAGTGTGGGTACCATATCATATTGCAATATTCAAGTGGACTACGAACATATGTTTTATAAAGCATAATCATGTGTTCAGCTTTTCTTGTTTTGAAGTGCCTTAACAACATTCCCATTTTTGCTTTACATTTTGCCAACAGAGTTGCTATTTGATCATTGCATAACATGTTCCTATTCATCATCACACCAAGGTCTTTAACTGCTTCCTTATTTGTGATGGTCTCATTATTAGGTCCCTTATATGCATATAGCTTTCTTTCTCTGTCTCCATAATTTATTGATTCAAATTTATCAGAGTTAAATACCATCCTATTTACCTCTGCCCAATCATATACTTTGTTAAGGTCTCTTTGTAGAGCGTTCCTATCTTCATCACAAGTAATTTCTCTACTTATTCTTGTGTCATCTGCGAAACTACTCACTACCGAATCCTTAACATTATTGTCTATGTCTTCAATCATAATAACAAACAGTATTGCAGCTAACACCGTACCTTGCGGCACACCGGATATTACCTTGGCTTCATCCGATTTCTCGTCGTTTGCAATAACTATCTGTTTTCTGTTGTGTAAAAATTCTTTTAACCATCTTCCTACTTTATCCACGATATTGTGTTTTCTAATTTTCTTCGCTAATATATTATGGTCTACTTTATCAAAAGCTTTTGCAAAGTCTAAATAAACCACTTCTGTTTCATTTCCGCTTTTCATATTTTTGAATATGTTTTCACGGTGGACTAACAGTTGGGTTTGTGTACTTTTTCCGGGTACGAAACCATTTGTCCTTTATTAAACAAATTATTTTTTATTAAATGTTTCATAATATTTTTCTTCATTACCCTTTCATACACTTTCATAATATGTGATGTTAGACACAGGCCTATAATTACTTGCCTCTAGTCTTGATCCACTTTTGAAAGTAGGGGTAATATATGCTAATTTGTGGCTCATCATATATCTTGCCTGTATCTACACTTTGTCTTAATAATATTGCAAGTGGCTTTGCGATAGAATGAACTACTTTCTTTAACAAAATAGCAGGAATTCCATCTGGCCCTGCAGCAGCTCCATTTTTAATTTCATTAATAGCCTGCACAATATCAGCTTCATTAATATCTATGTCAGCTAAATATTCACTATTTTCATCCCTTACTTCTATATCATTATCTTCATTATCTATTCTAGGGGTGAATTCTCTCTTATATCGTTCTGCCAGTATGTTGCAAATTTCCTTTTTTCATTCGTTAATCTCCCTTCATTTTCAGAGGGCCTATTTCTATTCTTCTTTTATTCATCTTCTTCGCATATGAGTATAATAGTTTGGGGTTTTGCTTGATATTTAATAGGGTTTTTTGTTTTTTCTTGCTTGATATTTAATAGGGTTTTTTCTTCCAAGTCCCGTTTTTCATTTTCTTTTGATTGTATAATCTTTTGTTCTGCATTTTCTATCTTACTTTTTAGTTCTATAACTTTCCATGCATTTTTTTCTTTTGCAGACCTTTTTTCCATTTTTCTGATTTTGTGGAACAAGATCCTTCTTTCTCTTGGTAGCATGAATGATGTTTACTTTTCTTCTTCGGTATATATTTTTCCACTATTATCTCCAATATTTTATATAATATCTCCGTATTTACCCTTATGTCATCACTTACGAAAATGTTATCCCAATCTTTGTTTAATTCTTCATTATTTCTGACCATTTTATATTTTTACTGTAGAAGTTGTATTTTCCATATCCTTCCCACTTTTTCATTTCTTGCTTATCTCTATTTTCACTTGCTTTGGAATGAACTGTTAATTCTATGACATTATGGTCTGAAATACTCGCATTATAAACTATTATTTCTTTAACATAATTCATCTCGTTCACAAATACTAGGTCTAAAGTATTTTCCTTTCTTGTTGGCAGGTGATTTATTTGTTGAATGTTGTATCTAGTAGCATATCTAATAGCTTTTCAAATTGCCTCTTATCTTCTGCACTACTATTACTCTCTTTTTTATATGTATAAGTACAACCACAATCTCCTATTCGTTTTTCTTTCCATTCTACGAAAGGAAAGTTAAAGTCACCAGATAGGAGAATAGTCCAGTCCTTGTGATTTCTACATATATCATCCAATTTTTCATTATTAAGTCAAACTCTTTAGTATTAGGATGGTCTATATATTACTATGTTCATCAATTTTTCAGATTCAAATTCTACCGCTATTAGTTCACATTCTGAGTTACTATATTTCTCATATATTTTTCCTTGTTTTTGTCTTTCCCATATACTGCGGTTCCCCCTTGATTCCTATTTTTTCTATCTGATCTATAAGTTTGGAACCCTTTTATTTGATCATCATTCCCAGTCTCTTGGGAATACCAGGTTTCACTTATATTCATTATATCTATTTTCTTTTCATTTTGGGTCAGTTCTTCTAAGTACTCTATTTTTCTTTTTGAGTTACTCGTAACTAAACCCTGCGCATTCATCACTATGATGGTTTGCGTGTTTTCTCCTTTTCATTTAATACTGGTAGTAATAAGGATTTTCCCATGTCTCTTTCCTGTTCTGGTATGTTGTTCTTTTTTCATTTCCAGAAATTCTGACATTAAAAAATCCAACTTTTCCATAAAATTTGATCTTCCTTCATCATAATTATTAATTTTGTGTCTGAATCTGCAATTTTCTCCGTTTCTGCAATATCCTCTTGCATAATAAATACAGTTATTATCTCTTGAGTAGAATTTCGGAGCTGATGCTTTGAAATTTTTTGCTGACACCTCTGCGTATCTCATTGGTGGTTTGCTTTTCTCTTTTACCTGATATTCTTTGATTTCTCCTCTTTATTTGTTTCTTTCTTATTTTGGATTTTATTACTTGGTTGGTTATTTATTTGATTATGATTCATGGCTACAGGGTGCATATATTTGCATTTTTTGTCGAACTTAACATCCTTTTCCTTCTTTTAGGTTTTTACATATTTTGGATGCAGATCTCTGCAATCATCCCCATATCCATCTAAGTATGCACATTTACCATATATTTCATAGTTTTGACTATCTTAGGATGTTTGTAGTAACATCTTTCTCCAAATCTGCAATTCCCTCTTTTCAAAAGGTTGCAGATTTTGTCTTTCTTGTCTATTTTTTCCTCTTTCCCGTCATTGTATAGATCTGGGTAGAGCCTCTTCGGGATTTGCTTTTCTGTTGTCATATCGTAATTTATTTCTTCGTAGTATGCTGCTTTATTGCCTCATATGTAGTATCAATGAGTATCTCTGCATCCATACTTTTATCTTGTTCTTTGTTTTCCTTATTTTTTTCTGTCATTTCATTTTTGTTTACTTCTCTTCCGTTTTCCTCTTCTTCTTTTTCTTCTTCTTCTTCCTCTTCCTCTTCTTCTTCATCCTCAACTATTTGTACATTCAATCTTGATTTAATAACATTGTCTATCCATGATAGACATGTTGAACAAAAATTCTTGTATCTTTTCTCAAATCTTGTATTACCTCAGCACACTGTGGATGGGTCGGAATGTTGCATGCAGCACATTTTCTGATTAGGTTTTGTGGATTGACTATGCTATACCAAACCTTACACATTTGTTTGCATGCTTTTGGCATTCTTTTTCCTAATGCATCAATTAGGATATTCACAAGATTCACCTTATTCATTTTCTTTGTCGGAATATGTTGGTTTATGTATATTTTCTTTATGAGTCTCTTGACCACTTGGATTTTATTTGGAACTTCTTCAATTATTTTCAAGATGTTTTCATTAGATTTGTTCCAGTTTGAAGGATTATATCCTTCTAATATATCTATGAATGCTTTTGTATCTTTTTGGTTAGGACTGTTGCTGATTTCATAGATGAGAAATGCCAGTTCCCTTCCTGCTACCTCATCATATTGCGAATCTGCTAAACACGCCAAATTACGCCACCTTTTCCCGCAGTTGGAACTTACTGCCATCTTGTTCTGATTTATAGTATTACACTTGATAAACTAACTTAGAAGACGTTTTATCCTACTATTTTCACACTAATCTTATCACCGATAGTTCACGAACACTTCTAGATATTTCTCAAATTCTAGTCGTATGTTAAACTTGTGATATCTGTTGATTATTGTGACTTCACGCGGTACGTCTCACCAAGCAAGATGGCTACTACTGAGAGAGAGAGAGAGAGAGAGAGGAGAGGAACTTGCGAAAGAGAAAGAGAGAGAGCAAGAGAGAGAGAAAGAGCGGACGAAGTAGAGAGAGAAAGCGGGAGAGAACGAGCGGAAGATATATCAATTGTACAGCCTGCCGCCCAAGAGGTGGGTACCCCAAACAACACCCAACCGACGCTAATAACCCCGTCCAAACTACGTAGGTCAGAACGCCTCAGGGGGAGATTTCGTTTCCATCCAACGACCAATTAAAATCCGTTCCCACCGACCCGCCACCGATTGTACACGACCTTGCATGCTATAAATACTTGTAAACTGTATCTTAATTCACTGTACTGTAAACTCTCATAGATGACTGCCTGTGCGCTGTCGACACGTTAGAGGAATAAACCTAAGACAAATGAAAATCTTTACATGTCCTTAGGAAACTTAATACACCAGCTACATGCTGACGAGAAAAAGATAATAAGAAGAATTGAGAAGATTCTATATAAATTAAATGCCGTTGAAACAGCTATAATAATAATAATAATAATAATAATAATAACAGACGAAATTTGTTGTGTGATTTCCGTAGAGTTTTCCAACGACTCTCGCAAGCTTTCTTCCAAGTGCTCGGTAAGACCGGTCGCTGACCGTCACCTCAGTCTTGGGTGTCCGTCACGTCTTGAGACCTTGGGCAAATCCCGCCATAGCTACTCATATTCGGGTTTCCTCGAGCGGCAAGAGGAGTACACGGCGATTTCCACGACCAGAACGAACGCAGCCACCAGGAAACCGATTAGGACCAAAAAGAACGCAGCCTGAAAGTCAGA
>NC_061090.1:51949014-51986435 GCF_015104395.2 Macrobrachium nipponense | reverse complement strand
GTGACTGGCTCCTCTTCCCATCTTTTTCTTCCCCTCTACCTGTGGTTAGAGGGACACGGTCGTCACCCTGCTGGATAAGGACAAGATGCAGGTGAGCTACTTAACAGAGCCCCATCCTATCCCTTTCACTAGGGATAGGAGCGTATATCCACCACTTCCTCCAACAAGGGGGAGGAAGTGGATGCCAGCTTGAGACAACCCATACTTTATGTTGCCTCTTGCAAACAGGGACAAGTTCTTGCTTGCTGGTACGAAGAGATACGCTTGCCTCTCTCTTAGTACTCGGCCCACCAGAGGTCTGACCATTGATCCTGCGGTGCCACACCCCGATCAATCGGACAGAGGCTTGGATCCCTCCCTCGCTCTTACGACCAGGGAGGCATTCCAGGATGGACGAACACCAGTCTGTTCATCAAAAGACTCAGATTCCTCCCACCAAGAAGTGAGTCTTCCTATTGTTAAAGGACCGATGGTTTGTATTTACGTATCGGAACAAATGACAATTTGTCGAAAATTGCATTTTTCCTAACTATACAAAACCTGAGGTCCTTTACATATAGTCCCTCCTCATGCCACCCTCACTCTGCGCGTATTTTGCATGGGCCAAAAGCAAAAGTGATTTGTTTACCTCCCAGCCGCGCGACTGTCGGACAAGCAGTTAACTACCTTCGTTCTCCCTTGTTCGAAGCTTACGACCGTTCCAGCTGCCGCTAGCTACTTCCTATTGTTAAAGGACCTCAGGTTTGTATAGTTAGGAAAAATGCAATTTTCGACAAATTGTCATTTTTGTGAAATGCACTTAGGGACATTTGATCCCCCAAGGGCTAGTATTAAACACAGCAAAGTACATTTGACCCCCCAAGGGGGTAGTACGGCACTTGGCAAAATGACTAGCCCTCGTGAGGATTTTGAGTTCGGACTGGAAATTAACTCTTACTGAATATAAATCTTGCATTTTTGCTTAAATGAGAAATTAGTTCACTAATTTTTTTCCTCTTATGCCAATCATAGCCACTGACTTTCATGTCTAAAGCCACTCAGCTTTTGAGAGTTGAGGCATCGTACAAACAAAGGGCTTAGCCTATTCTACAATTTTTAAAAAATAATTTATGTTGATTTTGAGCATAAACAGTACCGTTATTTGCATTTGCTTTCAGTATTTGGTAAGTAGCAGTTGTTAAACTAAGAAACTGTAAGTATTCTGAAACTATTAAGTACAGTACAGCATTTGACAAAATTGTAATTGGATAAAAAAAAATTACAAAATGGTCACATAAGATTCAGAATTTGTCAAAAAGACATGTGCATGTGCTACTATTTGTACAAAAGTAGCCTCGAGCTAGTGAAGGGTTAGGAACTCGTGGGAAATTGAGACTTGAAAGGGGCTTAAATCTATAAGTAAATAGTAAATAAAGTGCATATTAATACCATTCTCCTTCACATCATGGGGAAAATGGCAAAAATGACTGTCGTCCTATTATATAAGATTTCACCCCAGTGTATTGCCGTAATGTTGTTGCCCTCAATGACTGTTGGTGTTATTGAATTTTCTGATACCGAGAAATTATCATATTAAACCTTTGAGCTTATGGCATTTCAAAAGGAATGCCATTTGGGTAACAGGTTGTAAATTAACCTTGCAACAGAAACTAAAAGTTATTCTTTTTATAACCATGCCTAATCGAAACCTATAACCTATTTTATGTTTGGGAAACCTATTATTAGCTGCTATTATTGGGTCAAACCCCATCAACCACTTGTGTTTGGGTTCCCCATCTGTAACTGTCAAACAGTTTGGTAAAATTTTTATATGGTAGTGGAAAAAAACAAAAAAAAAAGTTACTAGCACCAAGGAAAAGCCAAGCAAATGGTGAAATATAATTGTTGACAACTTCCCATAGCATATCACATTCAGACATTCTTGCACTGAATAAATGATTCCATCAAGTATTACTGCTTATACAGGCTATCCCCAGTTATGGGCAAGGTCCCGTTCCCAGCGGGGTGGTGATAGCTAAAACCATTATTAACCGAAATGCAGCAATTTATGACGCTTATGGTGCCCAAGTTTCGGTTAATGGCGCGTCTATTTGGTATGTTATGGTTCCTTAACTAATCACCAATTTTATCGCCATAAAACCGGATCGCCATTAACCGAGACTGCAGATAACCGTGGACTACCTATAGTGTATGTGCAGCTTGGTCAGCTCAGCAGGAATAAATGGTGGTTATTCAAACAAGGAACCAGCACACTGAGGCTTTAGGCCGAGGAGCCAAGTCAAGATACATGGAGACTGTTAGTTCATATGGGCTACCCAGGTCCCCTTTTGTTCGAAGCATCTCCAGAGGCTAGATAGATCAGAAAAAATAAAGTTATGCTTGTATAGCTTATTTTTTTGTCCCTTGTCTTATGCATCAATAACTTTATACATTTTCTTTGTTTTCACTTCCTGTGTTCAGGCAAAATTTTTAAGGCTAGCTACCATTGGGCCTTTGTTAGTACCGGTTTCCTATAATAAGTTCTCTGTAAGTACTACATGAGACATTTAAAGAATAAAAGTAAATATAAAATTCTAGTCTGAATTTATACCAAAACTCATAAATGCCATTGTACATATAAATTTGATTACACATGACGCCCACTTATGAAAGGAGGAGGAAATTCCAAAGCCTGTTCTGCAGTGTTGCATTCTGTCAAATTTTTTAAGAGATTACTTCAACCCTTCCCCTCCATAGATTATTAGGTGTACAGTTACTCATGCTTCATAATCAGTTTTCATGATGAAGCCAGTGCAGATACCTCAGACAAAATTAGTGATCACATACTGTATTCAAGACATGGTGGTCTTGGAGAGAATGTGATAAATAGTTTACTAGTATATGATGTTAAGAAAACCTTCTCGTCTGACTCATACACCATGACATTATTGTCAATCAGTTTGCTTCTTACATACGTTTCTGCCATAGTAAGCGTACTTATTTCTAAACCGTCATCTCCAGGCTTATTTATGAAGTTTTGTAGTGTGCTAAATTGCAAGAGAACTGGTATAGTTTGTTTTATAGCAAGATTCAGTAATAAGGGGTCTGTTGTGGGTGTACTAATGAAGGCTTTTTTACAGTGCTACACTAGGCCAGTTGAAGACAGTGTCAGAGTTGCAATAAGGAATCTGCATGAAGGACCATCTTGCAATTGGTGTGCACATACTTTCTTTAAAGGACTCTTATTATTCTCCTCATGCGAAGGTTTCTGCTCTACATTAGCTTACTGTGGTACACGGTTCAGGTTAGCAAATTTTTTATTTTTACTTTTTACTTATTTGCTTTTGACATTTTGTATTGCATTATGGAAAATGAAGTAGCATAGATTTCCTGCTCACAATTTATTTACAGGACAGTTGGCCCTTCATATACATGGGTAATCTCCCCCCGCCCCCACCCCAACATTTTATCTTCATATAGGTTACCATTAGAATGATCAGGCACATTGCCTGTTAAAGTATAGTATATAACTTAATCAACTCCTTTTTGCATCCTATTATTTATGTACTTTAGGAGTGAAGTTGATCATTGAGAAAAAAGAATGCTGTAAGTCACACTTTCCCTTTATTGAGTTTTTAAGCACAGGAGTTTTTAGCTTTGTAAATGGCCGCTGCCTTGCCACCCTGTGATCTGGCTGTTTTGCACTTTTGTAAGTGCTTGTTTCTTCCAGAACAGTCCTTTTCCTTTTGTTCATGAAACTTACCTGGCAGATATATATATAGCTGTATTTTCTGAAGTCCGACAGAATTTTGAAAAAAATTCGCGGCACACGCAGTGGGGCGGGCCAGGTGGTAGTACCCATTCCCGCCGTGGGAGGGCGGCATATCAGGAACTATTCCCATTTTCTATTCATATTTTTTCTGTCGCCGGTCGTAAACAACTGTTTACAGACCTCCGCCTAGGATTTTGAACTTCATTAGCCGCTTAAGTATCCTAATTATTCTTCGATTATCTTGGATTTGTGGCTAGGCATACGCTATCGTAAATTTTTTCATTGCATTTGATGTCTGAAGCTAGTTAGCCTAGTTTCAGACTTTGTTGTCTGCATGGTAAGGTGAGGCTACCGGAACTTTCGGTAGACACTCACTTAGTAGATATGACGTTTACATGTTTTCTTTGCATAAGTTCAATGTAATTAGTGTAATGTGTGACTGATTACGGAAGAAGCAGGTTTCATGTACGCTTTTTAGAGCGTGTTAGAATCAGGGAGTTTTCCTCCACAGTAAACAGAAGTTAGAAATAATGAACCTTCTAACCTCCTCTGTAGTTTTTTATTTTGCCTAACCCTGTGGTATGGCTTACGGGCCTAGAAGAAGTGTCTGCTAGAGGATTACATCAAGTAATCTTAGACTAAAGTGCTCGCTCTCCAATCAGTGTTGTGAAGTGTAGTTGCCCTTGTGTGTGGGAGGGGGCGTCAGATCGGCCCCATAATGCCTCTAGGCCTGGACCTCTGTCGGACTCCCAGGACTCAGGGAGAGGGCATGTCGAAAGCCGCAAGAGGGTTACGGGGGCTCCCCACCGATCTGGCGTCCCTTCGGCAGAACCTGTTGACACTTCCCAGGCTGCTAAAGATCGTGCACGTGCACGAATCTTGAAGGATTGCTTCTCGTCCTCCGAGGCGTCCTCCCCGCGCAAGGGTTGGAGCTCTCGGAAGGACTCGCGCCCTCTAAGAAGCTTTAGAGAAGAGGACGCTTCACGTCCTCTCTCTCGTTAGGAGGGAAACGTCAGATCGGGCCCCATAAGCGCCTCTAGGCCTAGACCTCTGTCGGACTCCCAGGAAACCAGGAGAGGGCATGTCAAAAGCCGAAGGAGGGTTACGGGGTTTTTTCATGCTGCATCTGGCTTCCTTTCGGCAGGTCCTGTTGTCGCTTCCCAGGCTGCCGAAGATCGAGCGCGTGCACGAATCTTGAAGGATTGCTTCTCGTCCTCCGAGGCGTCCTCCCCACACAGGGGTTGGAGTTCTCGGAAGGACTCGCGGCCCCCCTTAAAGAAGCTTTAGAGAAGAGGACGCTTCACGTCCTCTCTCTCGTCACGAGAGGATGAAAGAGTAAGAGACCACATTTTCCCTTTTAGAAGAATGCACTGGCTCTTTTTCCCTAAGGGACATTTAAGGAGGCTTCACTCTTGCCAGAAAGTGATTTAGCTCCTGCGAGCGCTCATATACTATTTTTATACTTATTTAAGGAGGCTCATTCATCTTGCCAGAAGAGTGACCAGAAGAGTGATTTGAGCCTCCTGTGAGTGAACGCTCATGTATACATCATTTATACATTATTAAGGAGGCTCATTCATCTTGCCAGAAGAGTGATTTGAGCCTCCTGCGAGTGAACGCTCATGAAGTTAGAGCTGTTTCAACCTCGCTAGCATTCCAAAAGAATTTGGTAATCAAGGACATTCTTGATTCCACCTTTGGAGGAGCAACTCAGTATTCGTCTCCTCTCCTCATGGCGGCTCCGTATACGTTATGTAACGTTCGCTTTACTCGGAAAAAGCAAGCTGATAAGTTTGACGGCCGGCAAGCTGCTTTGCACAGTCAAACAAACTTATGTCTCTGGTCTGCATAAGAAGGGCAATTTAGACGTGAGGAAGCTTTTGGAGGTGCTCGACGTCCTGTAAGTAGAGACATTCCCTCCAGGACGCTCGGCAAGCACCTTGCGGAAGACGAAAGCCATACGTCTTCCTCTAGTGTTTCACACTCTTCAGGAGCAGCGTGCGGCTCTCATGGAGACTCGCATGAGGACGTCCCTTAAAATAATTCAACGTCATACGCAAAACGCGGTTCGTCATAACATTGAGATGTTGGCAAGGTCGCTCGCCAGGACGCCTCTTGGCGGGCCTTGCATGCATCAAGGCGCTCAACGAGTTCCTCTCTGGAACGTCGTTCAGAAGACTTGGTGTTCTCTGCTCAGACATGCTCGTAGCTAAGCAGGGACGTTTTTTGAGGACGCTCAGCAGGACGCTTTTCCAGGAACGCTAAGCAGGACACTTTTGAGGACGCTCGGCAGGACGCGTTTTGAGGACGCTCAGCAGGACGCTTCCAGGAGCTTTTGAGGACGCTCAGCAGGACGCTTATGAGGTCGCTTTTTGTGTACATTCGCCAGGACGCTTTCGGTGGAAGCTCGGCAGGACGCTTTGCGAAGAGAAAAAGACTTGTTGAAGGCGTCTTATTTGCTGTTGAGGACATTTTCTTTACAGAAATTTTTAAAAGGATTCGGAGTTAGCGGAAAGACATACCCGAATTTTTTTTTTCTCTTCGATCCCTCTTTCCTCTTCATCGATTTCTTTGAGAATCGGGAAGATTATATACTCGGATTCCTGGGTGACTTTCGGTCATGTTAAAGGGTTTTCTCCTACAGTATTAGCAAAGTGCTAATAGTTTTGTCAAGTCAGGACGTTTTCCCCATTGTCATTTAAGTGGGGGACCCCTCATAAATGGGGTAGTTCTCATTGTCATAGATTTTTACCGTTTTTATCGTTTAAGCGGATAAACTCATTAACAAATTTCGGAAGAGCTCTCATTCATTTTCAGAGGCTCATCGGGGAGTAAGAAAAAGACTTGTAGACTAGATCCAGGAAGTCTTATGTCCAATATCATAAGAACATTGGAACGGTCCTTTTCGATCCCTCGTGTTCTCTTGATGATCTCTATTCGAATATTACTCCCTTTTCTTGGCAAAGAGTCTTGGCAAAGAGTCAAGGAGTTTCTTTTAAAAAGAAAATACTCATTCATTAGAACGTGGAACCAGTCGGTTTCCCTTTCTTTCCTTTTCCCTTCTCTCTTCCTCGTCGAGGAAAGATGTAGTAGAGAATTGGATGTTCAAATTACTACAATACTTATGTAGTTTATCTTTGCGTCATTTTGCTAACGCATGGGTCAAGTCATTTACGCATATCGTATTTACCTCTGCGGATAGAAGCCGAAAGAACTGTTGTTCTAATGTATTTATTTGACACTCCCTTCAACCTTCCAAGAGTTTTCGGAGTAAGAACAACTCTTCAGGTTATTGTTACGACAACACCAACTCAGCTTCTGTATTTAGCGAATTCTGTTTCGTTTAAATACGTCTGCTTGAGAGTTTTTTTCCTTTTGCTCGATAATATCATACCTATTCCTTCGTAAAGGGAGTAGCTGGCAACTCAGGCAGTTTAGTATTCTGTTCACCATTGAAGCTTTCCTTTCGAGAAGACTTTCTCCTTCACTCTCTTTGATAGAGATCGAAGGTGGTCGATAACTCAATCCTTATTTTGGTGTTTTTCTTGAAGGAAAGAATTTAGGATGGAGATCGTTGTCAGAATCCTATAAATATACTACTTATATTAACCTCGCGACATGATTCTACTAAGCAGTTGAATTGTCCGAGGGGTAGGCGCATATCCTAGTTTTTCTACGGATTGCGACTTAGACGAGAAGTATTCTAATTGAACTGCAAACTCGGGGTTGTTGCCTGCAACCTCCCAGGAGTTTGTTTCAATTTTATATACTTATGGTTTTTTGTCACGACACACCATTTCAACTTTTATATTTACCGAAATTCGTTTCGCCTAAATATAATTGCTCGAGCATATCTTTTTATGCTCGGTGGTTCTAGCCGAACGCATTCCTTTGTGGAATATGGATTACCTGGCAACTCAGGATGACGAGTCAGCGGGAGCTCAGGCTCTGCTACTGCGTATTGAACTGCCTGTGCCTGATAGCCGCTCAGTATCAGCTGGGCCACTCCGAGATGCACGGTTGTTTTATGTCTCTCTCTCTCCCCTGCTTTGATTGACTACCGAACCGTATCTCTGCCCAACAATCTTGGACTTAGGTCTCTGATTGAAGGGGATTCTCGCAATTATGAAGGACCATCTACTGCTGTGACGATAGATTTCCATCGCCTTCGATATTGCGAGAATTTTCAACAGAGATATCTCTAGACTTATTCATTTTACTGTTTACCGCACGGTAACAGAAGTCTGTACAAGTCTCCCGCTGCATCGCACTGATAATGCGAATGATTTTGCAGACATCTGAGTTTGTCTTTTAAAAATATCTCATATTCGTAGGTGTACAATTGTTCATTGTTTCATCCCGAATTAACAGATATGTCATAAAGACATCGCCTACTCTCCGACCTGACAGCTCTACTTCCAAATGTTCAGCCCATGAGAAGCAGTCCTTCAGGCGGCTTTCCCCTGTGTTTTCATTACTGAAGAACGCCCCTTCCCCCGGTTTTCATTGCAACTACGAACTTCTCACCGGACAGCAATGAAATAGCGGTTAGCGTTTTCAGTCATTTGTAAGCACAGGTTCAGAATCTTGAGAATCCTTCTCTCGATTCGTCTGTGAAGACGTAGGTTTGCATTCAATATCTACCTTCGTCTTCAACGGGTACATAGCGATAAGATCTTCAAGAGATGGCAGTCTCTTGGCCAAGGCAAAGCAGTGCTGCCTATTTTCAGTGTTCAATCGGAGGAGGCCGTTTCTGGAGTAAGTGAAGGGAAATGACTTTTCCTCCAACTCGACCTCTGTGAATTTCCTTATGGTTCTATCTTTCCGTCTGAAGTATGAGATAAGCTAGAAGTCCTAACTATTGTAGAATATGCAAATATGTTGTTGACGGCCTCTAGGCTCAGAGATTCGGTTCTGTCAAACAAACAAAAGCTTCACGATCTTTGAGGTCTGTGGAGATCTTGAAATTCTCTGGATCAAAGGTTCCGGCATGGAACTTAGATGTAGTCTGAGTGTTCTGATGCCAAAAGCATTTTCGAACCTATCCTTTCTGCGAACTTAATACACGTGACGCAGAAAGGCCCCTAATATTCCTAACCGCTCTAGCCACGGCAAAGAGGGTTAGTGGAGGTTTTTGAGGCCATCTTCAACCCAGGTTTTGGCTTTAAAGGACATAATGCGGTCTGTCCTCTAAGCCTTCCGTTCTTGATAAGAACGAAAACCTGTCTAACCCTTGACCCGAAGGCTTGAGACCAAGGGTAATGGCACAAATTATTGGGCAAGGGCATTAGAGTCCTGTGCCCTGTAGGGTCTCTCAAGTTTTATCTTGATAAAACTATAGAAAGTCAAGGTCAACGGACAATCTGCGGTGCTCCGTAAAAAGACCAGACTGGTTCATGTCCAAGAACACCCTTGGCATTATAGCCAAGGAGTTCTTTTAAGAGGTCTTATTCATTATGTTGGCATAAAGATTTGAGATTTTTTCTTAATATGAATGCTCAAGAAGTGAGGGCGCGGCCTCGGAAGCATTTCAACAGAACATGACACTCAGTAACATCCTGAGTGCCACGCTTTAGCGAAGCAACTCTGTGTTCGCTTCACACTCCCGACAATCTGCGGTGTTCCGTAAAAGACCAGACTGGTTCATGTCCAAGAAAACCCTGGCATTATAGCCAAGGAGTTTCTTTTAAGAGGTCTCATTCATTATGTTTGCATAAAGATTTGAGATTTTTTCTTAATATGAATGCTCAAGAGGTGAGGGGCGCGGCCTCGGAAGCATTTCAACAGAGCATGACACTCAGTAACATCCTGAGTGCCACGCTTTAGCGAAGCAACTCTGTGTTTCGCTTCACACTCCCGACGGGATGTGAAGACGACATTTGAGATCTGTAAGTCGCTAGGACCATACATTTCCGTAGATATATTATTGGGGGCAGGAAGCAACACGAATCCTATCTATAGAAAAGGGATAGGTGTGCTTTTTAACTTTGAAGGGTTGTCGCTTGAGGCGCGTTCCTTTTCTTTAGCCTAGAAGTTATGGAACTAACTTTGATAGGTTAGGTCAGGTGGTGGTTTTGTAGCTTCGGTGCCCTCAGAA
Source organism: Macrobrachium nipponense (assembly GCF_015104395.2). NCBI lineage: Eukaryota > Metazoa > Arthropoda > Malacostraca > Decapoda > Palaemonidae > Macrobrachium > Macrobrachium nipponense. Next base: position 51,976,587 of record NC_061090.1, on the reverse strand, counting down.
GTATGGTCATATGGTCTAGTCACATTGTGGTCACGCCCCCTGTTGACAGATCATCTAGAGCGCACCAGCATTACAGGTCTCTACCTCGCTGGCAACTCTAGTAACGCAGAAGCAGACTTTGGTGACAGTAATCACGAAGTCGGCTATGCTAACAGGTGAGGAACCAAGATGTATATCATCTACTTAATTTAGTTTCCCAAAAAATCCTATTCTGTCTCTTCCCACCATCCGAAGGTGGGATTCAGCTATATATATTCTGTCAGGTAAGTTTCATGAACAAAATGTTATTGTTATAATACAATTAAGTTTGTTCATACTTACCTGGCAGATAATATATAATTAAAGTGCCCACCCACCTCCCCCTCAGGAGACAGTGGCACTGATAAAATATGAATAGAAAATGGGAATACGTAGTTCCTGATATCCGCCTCCCACGGCGGGAATGGGTACTACCACCTGGCCGCCCACTGCGTGTGCCGCGAATTTTTAAATTCTGTCGGACTTCAGAAAATACAGCTATATATATATCTGCCAGGTAAGTATGAACAAACTTAATTGTATTATAACAATAACATTTTTTTTACCACCGTTGAATTCTTATTAGGGAAAAACTCTCTATCACGAGAGTATATATAATGTTCTAAAGGGTCCACAATAATACAAAGTGTAAAAAGTCTGTGTATAATTTTGAAGACTTTACAGAAAGCTTTCGAACCCTTCCCTGGGTTCATCTTCAGTCCAAATGAAGAATACGTTACGACAAGTACAGAAGTACCTCGAGATACGAAAGGCTGAACTTACAAAAAATCCAAGTTACGAAAGCCAATGCGAAAAATTTTACTGCTCTACATACGAAAAGTTTTCAAGATACGAAAGGTTTCTGAAAGTCCGAGATTCGCCCGATAACAATTTTGAAACTCGCGCCGCACACCGCCATCTTAGTGCTAGTAGACTCGCCACCATCCTCCTGCTCTCCCATTGGTTCCTGATGCTAGCCAAGCCATGAGATCCTTCTCTCTGATTGGACAGCATCCCTCCCATCATGCATCTTCTATACGTATGCGCTGGCGTCCCTTAGCTCGGCCACTCCGCACCCGAAACTTTACCGTACGCAATCAGCATTCGTTCGCTCCAACGATTTCGTTTAGTACATATTATCGTGTTGTGCGAAGACTGTATTAATACGTATTTGTGTAACTTTACGTAAATTAACGTAGTCATGGGTCCCAAGAAAGTTGAAATTCACGGAAAGAAGCGCATGCTGTCTCTGGAGAACAAAGATGGAGATCATAAAGAAGTACAAACGCTGGTATGCGATTGAGTGTGATCGCAAAGGAATACGCCGTAATCCGTCGACAATAGGCACCATCCTTAAACAGAAGGATGCCATCAAAGCAACTACACCATCGAAGGGCATCACTATTTTGTCCAGCAAGAGGAGCCATGTGCACGACGAGATGGAACGGCTGCTCCTCATCTGGATAAAAGACAAAGAAATCGCTGGCGATACAGTAACGGAGACAGCAATCGCTCACAAGGCCAGTGCTATTTTCGGCGATTTGATTGCGCAGGCGGAAGACGAGGGAGGGGAAGGGACTTCAACGCCAACCCCAGAGTTCAAGGCTTCGCATGGCTGGTTCGAGAAATTTCGTAAACGGACTGGCATCCATTCCGTGGTGAGTCATGGGGAGGCTGCCAGCTCGGACACGAAAGCGGCCGAAGCATTTAAGAAGACTTTCGACGAGATGATGACCAAGGAAGGCTACAGTTCTCAGCAAGTCTTCAATTGTGATGAGACTGGCCTTTTTTGGAAAAAATGCCTCGTCGGACATACATCACGGAGGAAGAGAAGAAGCTACCCGGGCATAAGCCCATGAAAGAACAGGCTTTAACGCTCGCACTTTGTTCAAACGCCAGTGGGGATTGCAAGGTGAACCCCGACCCCTACTGGTGTATCATTCTGAGACTCCTCGAGCCTTCAAGGCCCACAAGGTTGCTGAAGGAGAAGCTTCCAGTGATGTGGAGGGCTAATGCAAAAAGCCTGGGTAACGAGGCTTTTGTTCACAGAGTGGGTAAATCTGTGTTTCGGCCCCGACTGTGAAGAGTTTTTTGGAAGAGAAGCGCCTCCCCCTGAAATGTCTGCTGGTGTTTGGAAAATGCCCCTCCCCACCCTCCCTGGCCTCGAGGAAAGATATCCTAGCGGAGTATTCCTTCGTTAAGATTCTTTTTCTTCCGCCCAACACCACCCCTCTCCTCCAGCCCATGGACCAGCAAGTGATAGCGAACTTTAAGAAGCTGTATACGAAACATCTTTTCAAGAGATGTTTCGACATCACCGATACCATAAACCTCACCTTGCGTCAATTTTGGAAGGAGCATTTCGACATTGTCATTTGCATCCAACTCATTGACCTAGCTTGGCAGGAGGTTTCGAGGCAAACCTTGAATTCCTCGTGGAGGAAACTCTGGCCTGAGTGCCTTATCCGCCAGAGACTTTGAGGGATTCGACGTGGGCGAAGCTGGTACTGCAGAGTCGGAAACAGTTGATGATCCCGAAACTGTTTTGGAACCAGATCTTGATGAGATCGTTGCACTCGGCAAGTCCATGGGGCTGGTCGTCGACGAGGGCGACATCAACGACCTTCTCGAGGAGCACCAAGAGGAGTTTACGACGGATGACCTGAAGGAGTTGGAGGGCCATGCAACTTAACGTCGTTCAAGAGGAGTTCTCTAGCAGCGGCGAGGAAGACGATGAGGAGCCTATTGACAACGGCAGAAATTAAGGATATTCTAGGCGCTTTTCATAAAGTGGCCAATTGTTTATCGAAAAAAAGACACCCCACGAAAAGGCTCCTCGCAGGTCGTATGCTTGCGCAGTTCGATGACGTTTGCTTGAGTCGTTTCAGGAACATTGTGAAAAGTAGGCAGAAGCAATCTTCCTTGGATCGTTTTTTTTTTAAAGAGGCCTTCAGCATTAGCAGGAGTAAGCAAAAAGGAAGAACCAAGTGATAAAAAACAGAAAGTTGAAAGCAAAAAGGAAGAACCAAGTGATGAAAAACAGAACGTTGAAAGCGGTGATGAAGTTGAAATTCTGTAAAAAAAAAAAAAAAAAAAAAAAAAAAAAAAAAAGCAAAAAAAAAAAAAAAAAAAAAAAAAAAAAACCTACGTAAAAGTAAAAAAAAAAGTTAGAAATAAAAAAAAGAAAAAAAAAAATGTTTTACGTAATTTCTAGATTTTTGTAAGTTAAGTGTTAGTTTTGTTAAGGTGTTTCGTAAATTTTAGTTTGTTCCGACACGGCATACAAACCTTCGGTCCTTTTACAATAGGGAAGGTACTAGCGGCAGCTGGATAGGTCGTAAGCTTTCGAACAAGGGGTTCGGTAGTTAACTGCTTGTCCGACAGGCGCGCGCGCGCGACTGGTAGTAAACAAACCACTTTTGCTTTCGGCCTGCTGGCGTGTGGACGTGTATCATCGCTCTCTGCCCGCTTTATCGTCGTTTGCTTTCGCATGGTTGTGTTTTTCTTTTTCTATTTATCTAGTGAAACTGAATTGTAAGTACAATCATTTCATATTTATTTCCATTGTGAAGTGAATCGTAATGCAAGATTCTTTTTCATTTTATTCTTTTTATTATTGATTGCATCAATATTTATTTGGTTCAAGTTCCGCTCAGTCAGGAATTGATCCTTATGCCCTTGCATTCGGGCTCCGATGGCACGATTGCTCTCGGGCTCTTATATTATTGTTGGGTACATGGGTTGCTGTGCGGGGTGGGGAACGAGAACCCCCCCGCTCAGCTCCCACAGATGGCCCTTCCCCTTGGGGGGGGGGGAGGTTATCGGCGTTCTTCTTCCTCCCCGCCCGAATCCGTCGAGCGCGGGGGAGGGCGCTCGGTGCCCGTATGTACAATTGTATTCGGGGTCTTCCACTCGTTCGGAGAGGGCTCAACCCCCCCCGCGAGCGACTTCCCCCCTCCCCCCCCCACTAATCGCTACTACTGTTATTTCCGCAGGTGCTACTGCCACGAGGGTGGACCTTGGTGAGGTATTGGGGCGTCCTTCCATTTGCAGGGCGTGCTAGTGTTCCGAGGGCTGCGGTTCTATGTCTGGGGGCCTACTGCGGTCACCCATGGAGTTGGTGACCACGCTCCAGGTGACGACGTCCCTCCTCACCTGGTGTAATCACCTCACGTGGTAACAGTCTTGCCTACAGCCGCTGTGAAGTGCCGTTCGCCGTACCGAGAGGGGGGCGTGCCGCCGCCGCTCGTGGTTGCCGCGCTGCAGCGACCACACTTCCGCTGCCCTAGAGCTCGCCCCTGGACCTGCCGCCGGTACCAGGATGTTGCTGGCTGCTGCTCCACTTCCTGTGTTTCCGGTGCTGCCTGCCGTACCTGCTGATTCTGGGTGCTGACTGTCCATGCAGTTGCTGCGCTGGCTGTCCCTGCCGTTGCTGCGCTGGCTGTCCTGCCGTTGCTGCGCTGGCGGTCCTACCGATGCTGTGCTGGCTGTGCCTGCTGTTTCCTGAGATGCCCATACCTGCTGATGTCGTCCCTGTTCCGTGGTCGGTACTACCCCAGACTTTTGGTCTGTCTGTACAGGTGCGTCCGGGCCCTGTAGCTTCGGCTACAGCAGCCCCGGCTCCGCCCTGGATAGCAGATCTTACGTCTTGTCCTGAGGAAGCTGACGAAGAAGAGGAGGAAGGTGTCGTCTTCGTCGTCTTCATCTTCTTCATCGTCGTCGGCTGCCGCCTCTTCCCCTTCGACTTCTAAGGCTTCACAGCCGAGGAAGAAGAAGGTTGCCTCCTCCCTCCTAAGAAGTCTCCCTCGGGAACTTCTCGGGACCCGTCTCACCTAGGTGGGACGGGAGGGTTCCTTCCGCTGGTCCTCCTGCTCCTTCGGGAGCGGGCCCGTCTCTTCTTCCGCAAGGAAGAAGACTACGGGGACCAGAGGGGTAACCGGCTAACACCGGTACTTATTTTTTTCCTCGCCTGGTGTCAGTGGTTCTCTGCCACTGCATCAGGGGTCCGTCTCGGCCTCTCGTTCGCGGGAGGTACCGAGTGTACGGTCGCCTACCAGCGACCGTGCAGCCAGGAACCAGACCTCTGAGTCCGCTCAGCGTCAGGTTCACGGCACGGGGCGGAGACTGGTGACAACCGCTCACGCGACTCTCACCAGACCAGCTAATCATCTTCTCGCTGCGACAGCTGGCTACCCGGGGGGGGACGTGACGGTCCACTACCGGCCACGGGCTGAGGCTTGGAAGAGGTTCCTCCCGTTCGCCAGTCGCCAGCCGGACGGAACTGAACCAGCGACGTGACGTGCCGTGAGGAGAACACCGGTCTCACTGTGACAGTGGAGCCTGCAGGTCGCCTGACCGTCGCTCTCACAGAGAGTGATCGGGTATGGCAACCAGCACCAGCTCTTCTGAAACTCGAGATCGGGCCGCTGTGCTCAGTCTAGCCGTTCTCCACAGCGAGACGGTTCGACCAGGCCTGCAGCTCGATCGCCACCACGGGTCGACGATCGCCTGCAGCCCTCCAAGCCTGCTGGTTCTGCCAGCGAGGCAACGAGGGAGCGGTCAGGTCTGCCTCTCCCGTACCTTCAACCTCCTCGGGTGACACCGGGAGGAGCGAGGTATTGAGGAGTGATCGTGAGGGGTGCGCCCCCTCACGATCCCACCACGACGCCCTACGTGCCAGGCACGGTTCTTGGACCGGTCCAGGACGTATGCGCAAGTGGATGGGGTGAAGACCGAGATGGGCTGTCGCTGTTCCCGCCTTCTTAGGAGGAAGGTTCTCGGAATATGCTCTTGTTCGAAGGGCTTAACGGTCCCACTCTGCAAGATGCTGTGACTTCCGAGATCCAGAGGAACTTTTGCCGAGGTTATGGCGCTTGATTCGTCAGCACAACGACCTCGGGGAAGGATCGCCGCTCCCACCATCAGAGCCACGTCTCGGCTCGAGTCGTTTTTGGGCCCGAGAGGGAACCCAAATCGACGGTGGGTCCTGCCGCGATCGGAGCTTGCCGACTGTGTTGACCAGGTAGTCTCTCGTCTCCGGACAAAGAAGGCTCTCTCAGTTCTGGCCGGTCGAACAAGCTACTTCACCTCCTCTACTGCGACAGAGGCGTTTCTACGTGTCTTCGGACACCGTATTTGAATACCCCTTCGGTCCTCCTGAGAGGTTTCAACCTCGACGAGGACTGAAATGAGTCGGAGGAACGGTATCGGCTCTCTCCTGTCAGGTGTCGATCAGCCCCACCAGACGACGTTCACGTGGCGGCAGATCCTTACCTACAGTATGAGTTCGTAACCCTCCTCGGGAAAACGTTTTCTCCTGACGATACGTTTTCCCAGGCTCTGAGAGGCCATCGCCGTAAGGCGATGGCTGCTCCTTTTCTTCTCCAACTGCTAGTTCCGCTGGGAAGGCGACCAGTATCCAGTCCTCCCCCATTCCCTCTCTCCTTACGGCTACGAGGGAAAGGGGAGGGATCCTACAGAGATTTCTCTGTAAGATCCACGTTAGGGCTGCGCTACCGGGGGGGACCTGCGGGTCCTACCTGACGTAAGCCCCGGTCGTTGAGGAGGGATCCTGCCCCGCCCCCTTTCTCGATTTCTAACGGGAATCGAGAGGACCACCAGCCGATATCGTTTTTGACGAATTCGGTGGGGGGGGGGGGGGGGGGGGGGTTTGGTTTCGCAGAGTGCTTAGAATTCTACGGAATTTCTAGCGCACTCAGAGTGTTCGAGTTTTTTACGATCTCCAAACACTTAGGCGAGACCACGGTCCAAAGTGAGCGAGAATCCCCGATAATTGTTACGATAATCGGGAACCTCGCTTATGCTCGAATTCCTGTAATTTCTAGCATTTGGAAGAAGACTGCTGCTGGAAGAAGAGTATCTCACAGTAGGCGATTAACCTGGAATAGAGAACGGAACGGACGGGAACGTTCCAGTTTGGCTTGAACTATCGTCTTCGGTATTCTGTTCACCATTGAAGCTTTCCTTTGGGAAAGACTTCTCCTTCACTCTCTTGACTAGAGATCGAAGGCGGTCGATCTCCAATCCTTTATTCTATCATTCCTCGAGGGGAAAAGAATTTAGGATGGAGGTCGTTGTACAGAACCTACAAATATACTACGTAATATTACCCCTCGCGACATGACTCTTGTAACAGTTGAATTGTCCGGGGGGTAGGCGCATACCGTAGTTAACTCTACGGTTTGTGACCGAGACGAATTGTATCTTAATTGAACTGCAACTCGGGGTTGCCTGCAACCTCCCAGCAGTTATCAGTTTCGATTTTAGATACTTGGTATTGTCATGACAACACCAAATCAGCTTTTGTATTTACCGAAATCCGTTTTCGTTTAAATATAAGTTGCTCGAGGCGTATTCTTTATGCTCGATGGTTTCTAGCCCGAACGCATTCCTTCGTGGAATAATGGATTAACTGGCAACTCAGGATGACGAGTCCCACCGAGAGCTACTGCGTATTGAACTGCCTGATAGCGGCTCAGTATCAGCTAGGTCTCGGAGATGCAAGGTCGGTTACGTCTCTCTCTCCCTGGTTTGATTGACTACCGAACCGTATCTCTGCCCAACAATCATGGACTTAGGTCTCTGATTAACGGGGATTCTCGCAATAATGAAGGACCATCTACTGCTGTGACGCTCGATTTCATCGCCTTCGACATTGCGAGAATTTTCAACAGAGATATCTCTTGGACTCTTTCATCTTTCTGTTTACCGCACGGTAACAGAAGTCTGTACTAGTCAACCGCTGCATCGCACCGCGATAATGCGAATGATTTTTGCAGACATCTGAGTTTGTCTTCAAAATATCTCGTATTCGTAGGTGTGCAATTATTCATTGCTCGCCCCAAATTAACAGATATGTCAGAAGACATCGCCTACTCTCCGACCTGACAGCTCTACTTCCAAATGTTCAGCCCATGAGAAGCAGTTCTTCAGGCAGTATTTCCCTGTCTTCATTACTGAAAAAGCGCTCCGCTTTTATTGCAACTAACGGATCCTCACCGGACAGCAATGAATAGCGGTTAGCGTTCTCAGTCCTTTGTAGCACAGGTTCAGAATCTTGAGAATCCTTCTCTCGGTTCAGCTGCGAAGACGTAGGTTGCATTTTCGTACACCTTCGTCTTCAACGACACATAGTGTTGTTTCTCCTTAGCCGAGAATCAACTATACTATGAGATATCTTGCCATCAAGGACCTCGGTCTCTAGAAGGCAATTGACTTTCGCCTGTTGGGCACATGCCTTAAGAGTCATCACCTTGCCTTCTGGCATCGGTGACGAACAAATTATTTGTTAGAGTCTGGCTTGGCAGGAACCCTTTTAAGGCGAAGGTCACGTGACTTGCTCGGGTGCTTGGACAACTTGCCTCCTACCGAACGCAGTCAGTCGGCAGCTGTCAGAGCGCCCAAGTCTGTTTACGAACTTCGCTGTGGACTTAGTTCGGTTGTTCCATAACAATCTTTTCTTCGTCCTAACGGCTTGCACAGTACCCATACCATCGAAACACACCCACCATTGAGTGTCGGTGTCCTATCCACTACCGAGAACAACTTCGCTGCAGACGGATAGACCAGTATGGGTACAGGACATCACCGAAGTCGAGAAGAGGGTTAGGTCATACGACCATTCCCTTCTTTTCCTCTGAGGTAATTGCATGACTTTTCCTGCGAAGTCAAGCATCCAGGGGATGGGGATTCGTGACGCTCGATTTCGTACCGAATTCGTAGCGAAGACTCTGAACCCTTTGTTCCTGACGATCGGTAAGAGTCCTTCACAATCCCCTCCCTAATGGACTTCACCACCTTCGATGCGAAGGAGATGCTGCTTTGTCCTGTGAAAGCGCGACCGCGCTTTCTGAAGAAACTCGACATCCCAGGATGGAGTGTTGAAGACTCTTTCGTCAGCACCAAGATGACCTAGAAGTACACTCCCTCGAGTTACACAAGAACTTCTCCATGGCGCAGGTACTGAAGGCAGGGGTCTGGTACAACCAGACCACCGGCACCTCCTTCTACCTTTGGATATTGCCCACAGGTCCTTGGATCGTTTTCCTTAGGACCGTGGTGGCTGCTCAACACGTTGTCTAGCTAACCCAGACCCTAGCAGGCTGAACAGCATCGAGTCCTGGTGTGACTGTAAGAATAGATAAAGTGAATGAGAGAGTGACTGGCTTCTCTTCCTATCTTTTTCTCCCCCTCTACCTGTGGGTGGGAGAGGGATACGGTCATCACCTTGCTGGATAGGACGAGATGCCGGTGAGCTACTCGACAGAGCCCCATCCTATCCCTTTCACTAGGGATGGGAGCGAATATCCACCACTTCCTCCTACAAGGGGGGGAAGTGGATGCCAACAAGGAGGACAAACCATAACTTTATGTTGCCTCTTGCAAATAGGAACTTGTTTCTTGTTTGCTGGTTTAAACGAAGAGATACGCTTGCCTCTCTCTTAGTACTTGGTCCAGAGGTCCTGACCATTGATCCTGCGGTGGCACACCCCGATCAATCGGACAGAGGCTTGGATCCCTCCCTCGCTCTTACGACCAGGGAGGCATTCCAGGTTGGGCGAACACCAATCTGTTCACAAAAGACTCAGATTCCTCCCACCAAGAAGTGAGTCTTCCTATTGTAAAAGGACCGAAGGTTTGTATGCCGTGTCGGAACAAATGACAATTTGTCCAAAATTGCATTTTTCCTAACTATACAAACCTGAGGTCCTTTTACACATAGCCCCACCTCATGCCACCCCTCACTCTGCAGTTTTTGCTTGGGCCAAAAGCAAAAGTGATTTGTTTACCTACCAGTCGCGCGCGCGCAGCTCCGTCGGACAAGCAGTTAACTACCGAACCCCTTGTTCAGAAAGCTTACGACCTATCCAGCTGCCCGCTAGTACCTTCCTATTGTAAAAGGACCTCAGGTTTGTATAGTTTTAGGAAAAATGCAATTTTGGACAAATTGTCATTTTATGGTTTTCCTTAAATTTTTTGTGTGTTTTCATAAAGTTAAGTGTACGTACGTACGTACGTTATCTGCCGTTTGTCCTCCTCCTCCTCTGCCGCCACTATCGGAGATAGCCTCACTCGAAAGGTAAGCTTCCACATTTTACATTACAGTAATAATATTTCTTGTACACTAATATACACTTTATCTACAGGTTTTCAATTTTTATTCTTAATTTAGGTATTGAATGGTCCAAATTGTTGTAGTATTTCATTGTTTATAGGTCAATTTAGCTTTTATTATGAAATTTAATGGGGTGTTTTGGAGGGCTTGGAACGGATTAGCCATTTTACATGTAAAATGTGTTCCAAGATACGAAAAACTCATTATACGAAGGCCGCCTCGGAACGGATTAATTTCGTATCTCGAGGTACCACTGTACAGAGGTAAATTTAAAAAACGAGGCGTTGAAGATCGTTGACAACGGTCGTTAGCTCGTTAATGGGCCAGGTGAAGAAAGAGGGTAGTTAACAACAACTAGGTGATACCCTCTCCCCTATCAATCCTGTTGGATCTTTGTACAGGTTGTTGCAACATTACATGAAGTCCTTCATCCAAGGGCGTAGATTGGGCACCGTTATCAGACTCCCCCGGGGCAGCGGTTACCTGGACAGGAATAGGCAAGGCAGAGGCAGCATCAGGAGAGGGAAAAACAGAGCCTGTCCTATAGTTAAAATCTTTTAAAAACATACTAGTAATATAAAAATTAACAAATGGGTCTTCGTTTACAAAACCTGTACGAAGATCCAACAGGATTGCAGCCAGAAGGATTGATAGGGGAGAGGGTATCACCTAGTTGTTGTTAACTACCCTCTTTCTTCACCTGGCCCATTAACGAGCTAACGACCGTTGTCAACGATCTTCAACGTCTCTTGTTTTTTAAATTTACCTCTGTACTTGTCGTAACGTATTCTTCATTTGGACTGAAGATGAACCCAGGGAAGGGTTCGAAAGCTTTCTGTAAAGTTGAATTCTTGTTAGTAGATGAAACTTCTTGTAAGTCTGACCAGATTCCTGAGTGTTTACAGTTATGCTTTACTTGCAATAAATGGGTTGGTTTACTTACTCCAAGCTATATTTTGCTGAAGGCTTTTGCAAATATTCCATGCTCTCTAATGTAACATGCATATATCCTCCACAGCTTGTTTTTTTTTTTTTTGTTTGTCTCCTCTCCAAATATTTAATGCTTTCTATGGGTTCACAATGAATTTTATCATGCAATGTTGATGTAACTTTAGCAGTGTTAGTGATAAACTAGCACAGTTTTTTCTGATCTTTTAAACGTATTTGTTTTGGTACATCTCTGTCAATATAATGGTCATCTTTGCTCTTTAACAGTGAAATTAAAAATTTCTCACTTATACGTGTTTATTAGATTTTCTTTGCTTGGATATGTTTGTCAGCATTACTGCTTAGGGCCACATTTAAAGAGATACTATAAACACAGAACATTATAAGTGGTGGTATATACAGTGTTCTTTGATGCACTACTTATATCTGAGAATAATGTCATATGACTAACATTGTAAGCACCGAAGATGCTTCATCTGGCTACATGTAAAATTTCTTTTAAATTTTATATATATTTAATGCTTTCCTATGGTTAATGTTTTCCTACCTCATAAATCTGAAACCATGTATGTAAATTGATTATGCTTTTGCAAGTGATCAGCTGTACTGTACATATATAGTCAAGTCAGGTGTACCAAAGTAAAAACTGCTAGTACTGCAATGTATGGATATTTTTTAACAGAGGTGTTCAAAAGCAGCCCAATGAAGAGTTGAGAAAACCTCCACACGTAGCGTACAGGGGCTACTAGAGGAAGGACTTCTTTCACTGTACCCGGCAAACACCTCTCCACCTGTATTTTTCTAGTCGAACTGACAAAGGTAAATTGATGATATTTTGTAATAGGCTTTTGTTTTTGAGTGTTTGCAAATACCATTGGCTTGCTCTAGGATTGAGAATAATGAAATTTCTCTATAAGGCCTACCCTAATAATGGAGTGTGTAGAAAATCTGGATTCATAAGGGTGTGAAAAATTCATGTATGTATTTTGTATTCAGTAGTGTGAATAAGAGAGAGAGAAAAAAAGTTGAGAATTCAGTGTTTGATGTTGAGAATTCTGATTTGTAATGTGGAGAATGTCATGTCCAGAGTGTTTAGTGTTGATGTTGAATGTGTTATGTGGAGATTTCAGGATGTGTGATATTGAGAACATTGATTATGTGATGTAGAGAATTCAGGACTTTGATGTTGAGAATGTTGAGTTTTGATTTTGGGACTGTCAGGATGTTTGTGGTCAGAATGTTGAGTTGTGATGTGGAGTATGTTAGATGTTTTGTCCATAGAATGTTGAGTTGTGTGTGTGAGAGAGAGAGAGAGAGAGAGAGAGAGAGAGAGAGAGAGAGAGAGAGAGAGAGGACATGAAACTTGCTAGGCACAATAAATTTTGATAATTGATATGTGCTATTTTATGTCTTCTTACTGAATGTGTATGTTTAGTACAGATCTACTAAAGTAAAATTTACATACATTACTTTACACTGCTGTTGTTATGTCTGCATAAGTACTCTCTGTGTAGACAGTAGAGTGGTGTTTGTGTCAAAAGTACAGTGCCTCTTCTTACAGTGTGCTCACCAGACAAAATGCTTGTGATAGAAAGTAGAAAGGGTAGCCTAATGTGCGTTTTAATACATTCAGTTCAGTAAATAGTACAGACATTGCTTTCAGCTTGTACATGTGCAGTGATACATCACTGTACATATTTTGATCATGAATCCAAGTGCCTGTATCATGATAAAGGTTTGAAATGATATATTGTCTATTGCAGTACCATAATATTTATTTAAGTGTCTTTCAAGCAGATATGTTTTTATGGGACTTATATTCTACTGCAGTACTATATGGTTGTCATATCATCAGATTCTGTAGATTTTTTGGACCTTGTGCTTATTTGCAAAGGGTAAACTTAAGTAAATTTCAATGTAAGGCTAGGATTCTGAGCTAATCCATCATAAGCTAAACTTTGTTTTATTCCAGTGTCAGCACTTTGTAGTTGTTTGCTTGTATTTAACATATAAGAACTGTCTGCAAATAAGAAATATTTTAAGGATATTTATATTGTTTTGCAGGTGTTCATGCACTGTGCAATACTGCCCATGTTGATCTATGCAGAAAAACAGAGGGTTTATTTTATGATCCAGATGTCATAACTGGTAGACTTAATAAATACCTCTGTCATGAAGGACATGATATAAGGTGAGTGTCATAGACCTATGCTACTGAAAATGGTGTTCCTTTGCCAAAGGTACCATTATGAAACTCTCAGTTTCATACATTCAACTTCCCTGTCAGATATATACTTTGCTATAGACTCCGTTGTCCCCGACAGAAATTCAGATTTCGCGGCACACACTACAGGTAGGTCAGGTGATCCCGCCGCCTGCCGCTGGGTGGCAGGAATAGGAACTATTACCGTTTTAAGCCAGATTTTTCTCTGTCGCGGTACTAGTAACATCGTTTGCTAGCTCCTCCTGACTTGATTTTCGAATTTCATTACGCCGTTGATCTTTTGGACTGCTATTTGGTGACGTATTGGATCTTTGGTTTGGCATACGCTATTGTGGACTGTTTTTTGGATTTGGATTTGGAATTTCTCATAATGTCTGACATGTCGATTTCGTTCAGAGTGTGTGTGAATGAGAATTGTTTTGTGAGACTACGAAAAGCTTCGGTGGATCCTCACGCCACTTGTAAAAATTGTAGAGGGAATGTATGCTCGCAATTGAATACATGTGATGAGTGCAAGGATTTGAATGAGGAGGAATGGAAGTTGCTTGATTCCTACCTAAGAAAGTTGGAGAGAGATAGGGCTAGAAAAGCCTCTTCCAAAAGTGTAAGTAGGTCGGTCTCTAACGAGCCAGTTAGCGGACTATTGCCTATTGCTAACCCTATTGTTTCCTCCCATACAGCTTTACCTTCCCGATTATCGGACTCGGCAAGCTCAACATCTGAAATAGCGAGTCTGAAAGCTTCGCTTAAGCATATGGAACAAAAAATTAAAGAACTGGAAGGTAAGTGCAGTGAAAGTGTTTTTTTTTCCCAGTGAAGTCTGATCGGCTCTGTCTCGCTCCCAGCCTAGACCTCTTTCAAGCTCCCAAGCCCAGTGGAGAAGAAATGTCGAAAGCCGCAGGGAGGTTTCAGAGAATCCCCACCAGTCAGGCGTCTCCTCAGCAGATCCCGTAGTTACGTCCCGGGCTGCCAAGGATAGTCGTTGGAAAGACGTCCTTAAACAGTGTTTGTTCCGACACGGCATACAAACCTTCGGTCCTTTTACAATAGGAAGGTACTAGCGGCAGCTGGATAGGTCGTAAGCTTTCGAACAAGGGGTTCGGTAGTTAACTGCTTGTCCGACAGACGCGCGCGCGCGACTGGGAGGTAAACAAATCACTTTTGCTTTCGGCCTCACAGCGAGTGGACGTGTGTGTTCGACGCTCTCTGCCCGCTTCTCGTCGTTTGCTTTCTTAAGTATTGGTTGTGTTGTGTATGAAAGAGTTAATTGTAAGTACAATCAGTCTCTCTTTTCATATTAATTCACCTAATTTTGTTTATGATGGAATTCCTCGCCTCGCTGACCACGGAGACTATGCCCGGGTACGAAGGGCGTAAATGCGGGAAGTTCCCGCTCTTTCCCCCGGAGATAGACCCTCATATTTTGTGTGCTCGGTGTCGGGGGCGCGAATGCACCCGAGCCGAGCCTTGTGATGTTTGTAATGATTGGTCGGAGGCGCAGTGGACTTTGTATGAGGGCAGGAAAGAAGCGAAGGCCTGCAAAGGAGTCGTCGGAAAGCTCTCCTGCGACTCCTTTGGTGACGGACACTTCGTCTTCTTTCCTGCCGCCCGCTCAACTTCCATGTCTCGCGCCTTCCCCTTCGGGGGGGGGTGTCTAGGTCCTTCTCTTCTCCTGACTTGTCGAGTGTGGAGGAGGGCGCTAGATACCCTGACGTCCAGTTG
This sequence comes from Macrobrachium nipponense, assembly GCF_015104395.2. Classification (NCBI taxonomy): domain Eukaryota; kingdom Metazoa; phylum Arthropoda; class Malacostraca; order Decapoda; family Palaemonidae; genus Macrobrachium; species Macrobrachium nipponense. The sequence goes on along the minus strand of NC_061090.1, from coordinate 51,961,540 downwards.
TACTCTGGGTCCTCTATCCGTTCGTCCTTCGCGCGAGCGGGTGAGAGGATCCCCCTAATCCACCCGACTTTTGCCTCCTCAGGTGCGGTTGCCGCGAAGGATGACCTCGGACAGGTGTGGGCATCGTTGGGGTTGCAGGGCGTGCCGAGTGTCCAGGGGCTGCTCTACCATCTCGCTGGCGCCGTGGCGGTCACCCATGCAACGGTCACGACCACCACCACGACCCTTACAACACCGGCTATGCTTTCACCCTCCTCACCTGGTGTACACCCAGCACGCGGTCTCTGTGACACCCACTACATCGGTGCAGGGGCCAGTCGCCGTAACTCGGGGGGAGTGTGATGCCGCCACCTGGGTTTGCCGTGCTGCCGCGACCGGACTTCGTGTGCCCGAAGAGCTCGCCCCTGGACCTCCACCGGTAACCTAGGATGTCTGTGCCGCTGGTCCCCCCGCCATCTGGACCGCCTACACAGTCTGCCGTACCTGCCCATGACCACTTGCTGCCGTTCCTGTACCTGCTCCATGCTGTCTCGTCTTGCCGGTTTCCTGTGATGCCTGACACCATGCTGATGTTGTTCCTGTTCCTTGGCGCCCGCTGCTCCGATGCTGATCTGTTCGGACAGGTGCGTCCGCGGGCCCTGTTGCTTCGGCAACAGCAGCCCCGGCTCCGTCCTGGATGACAGATCTGACGTCGGTCCTGAGAAGGTTGACGAAGAAGAAGAAGAAGAGAGGAAGGTGTCGTCCGTCGTCTTCATCGTCTTCTTCGTCGTCGCCGTCGGCTGCCGCCTCTTCCCCTTCTTCTTCCTAAGGCTCCCCCGCCGAAGAAGAAGAAGGTCGCCTCCCCCCCCCCCTAAGAAGTCTCCTTCGGGAACTTCTAAGGGCCCGTCTCGCTCTGGTGAGACGGGGGGGTTTCTTCCGCTGGTCACCCGCTCCTTCGCATCCTTCGGGGGCAGGACCCGTCTCTTCTTCCGCAAGGAAGAAGACTACGGGGACCAGAGGAGTGCCGGCTAACACCGGCACTTCCTCACCTGCTGTCAGTGGTTCGGCCCACAGCAGCAGGGTTCCGTCTCGGCCGCTCGTTCGCGAGAGGTACCGAGTGTACGGTCGCCTACCAGCGGACCGTGCAGCCAGGAACCAGACCTCTGAGTCCGCTCAGCGTCAGGTTCACGGCACGGAGCGGAAGACTGGTGACAGCCGCTCACTGACTCTCACCAGAACCAGCTCTCGCTCTCGCGGCGAGCAGCTGGCTACCCGGGGCAGACGTGACGGTCCATGACCGGCCACGGGCGGGCTGAGGCTGGGAAGAGGTCCCCCGTTCGCCGGCACCAGCCACGGCTGGTACCAGCGAACTGACGCACCGTGAGGATACGCACCGATCTCACCGTGACAGTGGAGCTCGCCGGTCGCCTGTACCGTACACTCACAGAGAGCGATCGGGTACGGCGACCAGCACCAGCTCCTCTGACACACGAGACCGGGGCCGCTGTTCTCGGTCCAGCCGTTCTCCACAGCGAGACGGCTCGACATAGGTCTGCAGCTCGATCGCCACCGCGGGTTGGCGATCGCCTGCAGTCCTTCCAAGCCCGCTGGTTCTGCCAGCGAGCGAGGAGGGAGCGTCAGGTCTTCCTCTCCCATACCTTCAACCTCCTCGGGTTACACCGGGAGGGGCGAGGTATTGAGGTAGTGATCGTGAGGGGTGCGCCCTTCAGGATCCCACCACGTCGTCGTACGTACCAGGCTCGGTTCTCGGACCAGCCAGGTCGTACGCACAGGTGGTTGGAGGAGACCGAGAGGGGTCTGTCGCTGCTCCTCTCCTTGAGGGAGGAGGGTCTCGGGAGGTGCTCCTGTTTGAGGGACTGGACGGTCCCGACTCCGCAGGACGCAGTCACTCCTGAGATCCAGAGGAACTTTGCCGAGGTTATTGGCGCTGATTCGTCAGCACAACGACCTCGGGGAAGGATCGCCGCTCCCACCATCCGAGCCCACGTCCCGGCTCGAGTCGTTCTGGGGCCCGAAGAGGGAACCCAGACCGACGGTGGGTTTGCCAGCGTTCTGAGCTTGCGGACTCAGTGCTGGACCAGGTTGAATCGCTTGTCTCCGGACACGACGGTTCGTTCGCTCAAGTCTGGCAGGTCGAGCAGCTGCTTCCACCTCCTCTGCTGCGACAGCGGCGGCGGGAAGTTTTTTACGTGCCATCTGAAGACCCGATGCCGCCCAAAACAGGTGAACCGGAGTTAGCCAGGCTGACTCCGGGTTGTGTCTCTGCAGCAGCTCCTGTCCGAGAACCTGTGGTTCTCGCAGCAAGAGGCACTCAGCCTGGAATCTACCGCCATGGCAGCTTTCCAGGCCGTCTCCTGGCTAGATCTGTGGTCCCTCACAGTATCTAAGGTCGCAGCCAACTCCGGGGGAATTTCTCCCGAAGATGACTCGGCCTTCAGGAGACTTTGCCAGTCTGGGGGAAGAGCCATCTCCTTCCTTGCCCACCAGACGGTGAACCTGTGGGCCAACCTGGTTCTCCGACGAAGGGACGCTGTCCTTACTCGGGTTTCCAGGGCGGCTGGGCGTGAAGCGGCGTTGGGACTTCGCAACGGACCTTTACGGAGTTCCACGTCTCTCTTCCCAGGAGAGATGGTGGACGCTGCGGTGGACAGACGGCGCACTGACGACAGTGACCGACTGGTTCACCAGGCGGTCTCGAAGGCTTCTGGGCAGCCTCGGACTGCGGCCAAGTCTAAGAGCTCGGCTAGCTAGCGCCTTCCTCGGTGGCTAAGACGGTAGCTGCGTCGAAGCCCCGGGAAATGACTCTGTCTTCTTCGACTTCTGGCAAGGGGGGCCGTAACCAGCCCTCCTCCCAGCCCTCCTCCTCCCGTGGAGGCTCTGGGAAGAAGTCGAAGAAAGGGGGGAAACGCTAGGGACGGCGTTCCCCCTCACCTGCTGCCGGAAGTGGGGGGTGCCTGGCCAGCCATTGGGCAACTTGCAGCGCTACGGCGCCGAGACCTTGGATTGTATATGTCCCTTCGGGAGGGATATCTATTACCCTTCGAATCTCGGCCACCCCTCACCTCCAACCCGGTCCAACAGCAGTCGTACGTTCCAGGGTCATCGAAGGACGTAGCATGAGACAGGAGATCAAGACCATGCTGAGCAAGAGAGCTGTAGAAATCGTCACGGATCAGTCACCGGGCTTTTACAGTCGACTCTTCCTGGTGGAAAAGTCTACGGGAGGCTGGCGCCCGGTGATAGATCTCTCTCCCCTGAACCGGTTTGTTCGCCAGACCCGGTTCACGATGGAGACGGCACGCTCAGTGCTCGACTCCATCAGGGAGAACGATTTCATGCTTTCAGTGGACTTGAAGGATGCGTATTTCCAAATACCCATTCATCAGTCTTCCAGAAAGTACCTCCGCTTTCATCCTCGAGGGCGGACGGTTGTACCCAGTCAGTTCGGCACTTTGCTTCGGTCTCTCAACCGCCCCACAGGTGTTCACGCGAGTGTTCACTCTGGTGTCTGCTTGGGCCCATTCGCACGGATACGTCTGATGAGGTATCTCGACGATTTGGTTAGTCCTGGCGAGCTCCCGCTCGCAGTTGCTACGGGACAGGGATCGATCTGCTCGAGTTCTGTCGCGATCTGGGGATCGTTGTGAACTTCGAAAAGTCCGATCTCGAGCCCAAGCAGAGGATGAAGTACCTGGGTATGCTGATCGACACGGTAGCAGGGCGAGTCTTCCCCGCAGACTCGCGGATCAGCAGATTCAGGGAGGCAGTCCAACCAGTTCCTGTCTCGGCAGGAACAGGCAGCTCAGCGATGGCAAGTCGTGATCGGACACCTGTCGTCACTCGAGAAGTAGTCCCTCACGGGCGTCTTCACCTGCGGTCTCTTCAGTGGAGACTAAAGGAGAGTTGGTCACAGGCGACGGATCCCCCAAGCTTTCCAGTGTCACTGACACAGGAGGTGAGGCAGGACCTAGCCTGGTGGCTGGACGACAGGAACCTCTTAAGAGGAGTGCCCCTGCGCACTCCCCCCCCGGACATGCAGCTGTTCTAGACGCATCGACCGAGGGATGGGGCGCACACCTGGAGGAGTTGCTGACTTCAGGAGTGTGGGACGAGAACGACAAGCACCTTCACATCAATGTACTGGAACTCAAGGCAGCGTTCCTCGCTCTCCAAGAGTTCCAGGACCGCTTGGTGGGACACTCAGTGGTGTTGATGTGCGACAACACCACGGTGGTGGCTTACGTCAACAAACGGGGGACTAGTGTCTCTCCCGTTGTACCAGTTGACTCGGCAGGTGCACGAGTGGGCCGAGGCACACTCAATAGAGCTGTCGGCACGCTACATTCCAGGGAAGAGGAATGTAGTAGCAGACACGCTCAGCCGTCGGGATCAGGTGATAGGGACCGAATGTCTCTACACCAGGACGTGGCGGCGGAAAGGCTCTTCGACCTGTGGGGGCGACCAGTCGTGGATCTGTTCGCCACCCGGCACAACAGGAAGCTCCAGGTGTTCTTCTCGGCCGTGCCGGACCCATGGGCAGCTGCAGAGGACGCTCTTCAACACCCGTGGGACAACCTCTTCGCCTATGCCTTTCCCCCGTTCAGCCTGATTCGCAAGGTGATCAGTCGAGCACTGGTCACCCCGAATCTCAGGATGATCCTGGTGGCTCCCAAATGGCCACAGGCCATTTGGTATCCGGACCTGCTGGCTCTTCTCGCAGGAGAACCGAGAGAGATTCCCCCTTGGCACAACCTTCTCGCCCAGCCACACGTCGAGCGGTACCACCGAGCAGTCCAGTCTCTACGTCTTCACGGCTGGCTGTTATCCACCATCTCTTGCGAACGAGAGGCTTTTCTCGTAGCGCAGCAACAGAGATGGCTGGAAACGTCCGTCAGTCCTCTGCAGCTGTGTACCAGGGGAAGTGGGCCGTCTTCTGTGGTTGGTGTCGTAGACGGGGTCTATCTCCTCTCAGAGCCACTCTTCAGCAGGTAGCGGATTTCCTCGTTTTCTTCGCGAGAGAAGCTCCTCTCAGGTCCCCACAGTCAAAGGATACAGGAGCCGCCTTGGCGCTCGTCCCCTGAAACTGAGGGATTGGACATCTCGAACTCGTTTCGAGATCTCCTTGCTTATGAGGAGCTTCGAAAGGTCTTGCCCACCCAGGGAACTCAGGCCCCCTGCGTGGGATGTGACTCTCGTCCTTAGGAGTCTGACTCGAACGCCGTTCGAGCCACTCCGAGAGTCGTCAGACAGGGATCTGACCCTCAAGACCCTCTTCTTGCTGGCCCTGGCATCGGCGAAGAGAGTAGGGGAACTTCATGGTCTTTCCTATGATGTACGACACTCCAGGGGATGGGGATCTGTGACGCTCGATTTCGTCCCGAACTTCGTTGCGAAGACTCAGAAACCGTCGATCCCTGACGACAGGTTCGAGTCATTCACGATTCCCTCCCTAATGGACTTCACCGATAATGATGCGGATGAGATGCTGCTTTGTCCTGTGAGGGTGCGCTACGGCGCTATCTGAAGAGAACTCGACACCTCAGGCCTGAGTGTCGACGCCTCTTCGTTAGCACGGGGTCACCAAGAAAGAAGTATCCAAGAACACTCTTTCATTCTGGTGCGTGAGGTCATCAGGAGGGCGTATGAGGCTGATGGTAGTGACGACATCCGTACGTCCCGTCCGAGAGCTCACGAAGTCAGAAGTATTGGCCCCTCGTTGGCGTTTCGTAAGAACTTCTCCGTGGCGCAGGTCCTGAAGGCAGGGGTCTGGTCTAACCAGACTACCTTTACGTCCTTCTACCTTCGGGATATTGCCCACAGGTCCTTGGATACCTTTTCCTTGGGACCCGTGGTGGCTGCTCAACAAGTTGTGTAGCTAACCACGACCCTCGCAGGCTGAACAGCATCGAGTCCTGGTGTGACTGTGTGGATGGATGTGTGAGTGAGTGAGTGACTGGCTCTCTCTTCCCATCTTTTCCTCCTCCTCTACCTGTGGGCAGAGGGCCACGGTTGTCACCATGCTGGATAAGGACGAGATGCAGGTGAGCTATATGACAGAGCCCCATCCTATCCCTTTCACTAGGATAGGAGCAGAATATCCACCACTTCCTTCTACAAGGGGGGGAAGTGGATGCCTACAAGAGTCAAACCCATGACTTTATATTTGCTCCTGTACAGGAACAAGTTCTTACATTGCTGGTACGAAGAGATACGCTTGCCTCTCTCTTAGTACTCGGTCCAGAGGTCTGACCATTGATCCTGCGGTGCACACCCCGATCAATCGGACAGAGGCTTGGATCCCTCCCTCGCTCTTACGACCAGGGAGGCTTCCAAGGTTGGGCGAACACCAGTCTGTTCACAAAAGACTCAGATTCCACCCACCAAGAAGTGAGTCTTCCTATTGTAAAAGGACCGAAGGTTTGTATGCCGTGTCGGAACAAATGACAATTTGTCTAAAATTGCATTTTTCCTAACTATACAAACCTGAGGTCCTTTTACACATAGCCCCACCTCATGCCACCCCTCACTCTGCAGTTTTTGCTTGGGCCAAAAGCAAAAGTGATTTGTTTACCTCCCAGTCGCGCACGCGCGTCTGTCGGACAAGCAGTTAACTACCGAACCCCTTGTTCGAAAGCTTACGACCTATCCAGCTGCCGCTAGTACCTTCCAATTGTAAAAGGACCTCAGGTTTGTATAGTTAGGAAAATGCAATTTTAGACAAATTGTCATTTTTTCTTCGTCTGATTCCTCATCTAAAAAAGGATGGAGTTCAGATAGATTGTCGAGACCTTCGAAGAGAACTTGGAAGTCTCCTTCATTTTACTCAAGCCCTGAAGAATTTCCGGAAGAATATCCTCCGGAAAAGAGGAGGAAGGAGCTCCTTCTCCTGCATCGGAAATTGGAAAGAGGGACGTAGCTACGAAGATGTTGGAGGATATGCAGAAACAGATATCTTCGCTAGTAGGAGTTCTTAAATCTGATCCTCCTAGAAGGAAGGATAGATTTCTCCCGATCAAAAGATCCCGTCCTTTAGAACTCTCTGAGAGCTCGGACGAGGCGCCTGCCAGAAGCCTGGCGCCAGCCAGACGTCGGGCTACTGTCAAGCGCAAAACGCCGTCAAGGCGAGATGATATATATAGGAATATACCTGAACCTCCTACTAGAAGGAAAGCACATGAGATGTCCGAATCGAGGAGTAAATTTGGAACTCCCAAAACCGGACGAACTCCTGAAATGAGGCGCAAAGCGCCTGAAGTGAGGCGCAAAGTGACTGAAGATCCTGGGACTCTTGTGACGAGGCGAAAAGCGCCTGGAGCGCCTGAAATGAGGCGTAAAGCTCCTCAAGTAATGGAAATGAGGCGCAAGGCGCCTGAAAAGCCTGAAGTGGCTGAAAGGAAATATTTAACTCCTGGAGGGCCTAGAGCGCCTGAAAGGAAACGTAGAGCGCCTGGAGAGCCTGAAGCGCCTCAAAGGAAAAGCAAAGCGCCTAGAGAGCCTGAAGCGCCTGAAAGAAGAAGCAAAGCGCCTAAAGAGCCTGAGGCGCCTGAAACGAGGCGCGAAGCGCCTGAAGAGCCTGAAGCGTCCGAATGGAGGCGCAAGGCGCCTGGAAAGCCTGAAGCTGCTGAAACAAGACGTAAAGCGCCTAGAGCGTCTGAAGGTAGGCGCAAGGATTTTTACAATCCAGAATACAATTTGGATGAGTTATCGGAGTTTGAAGCGGACTTGGAGGCTCCTCTTTGGGATTTTTCTCAAGATCAATTTTCCCCTGACAGGGTCTCTAGGTGTCGCACAGGCGATCGTAGCCCCTGTCGGGAAGGAATTGATCATGAAAAAAGGGAACAACATTTAAGGACTTCTCCTGGTAGGGACGAAAGGTGTCGCACAGGCGACCGTCGTCCTTGTCAGGAAGGCCTTAAGGTAAAAGAACAACATCGGCCTTCTCCTGGCAGGGACTCAAGGTGCCGCACGGGCGGCCGTAGCCCTTGTCAGGTTGCAGTCGGTGTTGCTACAAGCCCTTTACATTCCCGAGAGAGGAGTCCTCCGGTCGCACACTCTTCTCCGAATAAAACTCAACCGGAATTGGAGGATGTCTCGGACTCTGAAGAAAACAAGGGGGCAGGTCTTACAGATTATAAGACATTAACAGCCCTCTTGTTAAAAGAATTTGGAGAGTCTCTGAGTCCTGCTGCCCCTCCTTCTCCTCGGTCTATATTTTCGAGTACGAAGGCTGCGAAGTTTTCCTCTTTCTTGAAGATGCAACCGACCATTTCAATGAAGAGGGCTTTGCAGTCGGTCGGAAATTGGCTTAAAACCAAGGAGGAGGCGGGGAAGACTGTGCTTACCTGTCCCCCTTCCAGGCTATCAGGAAAGAGAGGGATTTGGGATAGCACAGGAGAATCTACGGGACTTTCTCTTCCCTCATCTGCTGAAGCGGACTTCTCGACCTTGGTGGATTCGGCAAGGAGACATGCACTTCCATCGGCCAAAACAAGCTGGACAATGTCTGAAATGGACCATCTCCTCAAGGAATATTCCATGTCTTGGAAGTTTTTAACTTCCTAGATTGGTCCCTTGGGGCTTTGGCCAAGAAGACGCAAGACCCTCAGTTTTTGGAACCAGAAGTCTTGCATAGTGTTTTGGCATGTATGGATAAGGCAGTGCAGGACGGATCGGCTGAAGTGGCATCCTTGTTCGGGACAGGAGTATTAAAGAAGAGGTCTGTCTTTGGTTCATTTCTTACCAAAGCAGTCTCTTCAGTACAGAGGGCTTCTCTTTTATACGCCCCTCTGTCTAAACAGTTGTTTCCTTCTCAGTTGGTAACGGACATTTCCCATACGCTTACTGAGAAGGCAACACAGGATTTGCTGGTACACTCTGCTAAGAAGCCTAGACCAGCTGCTTCTGTCTCGAAGAGGGAGCCAAGACCTGCCCAACAGCCCTTTCGAGGTAGAACTTTTAGCCGAGCCCCAAGGAAGAGAGGAGGAGAGAAAAGAGGAAGATCTTCCATTAGAGTTCCAAAGAAGAACGCTAAATGAAATTCCAGTCCTCCAATCACCATAGGGGCCAGACTTCTGGGATTCTCGGAAGCATGGGCTTCAATGAAAGCAGATTCTTGGTCCCTGCAAGTTCTAAGGAAAGGATACCTCATCCCCTTCAAGAACAGACCTCCATTGACGACGACACCGAGGGAGCTGTCAGCGAGATACAAAGACCCTGTAAAGAGAGAGATCCTTCTTGGGTTGGTGCAGCAAATGTTGGAGAAGGAGGCCATCGAGGTAGTACAGGATCCGCACTCCCGAGGTTTTTACAATCACCTATTTTTGGTGCCGAAAGCCTCGGGGGGGTGGAGGCCGGTCCTGGACGTGAGTGCATTGAATCGCTTCATGGAGAAGACAAAGTTCTCCATGGAGACATCCAACTCGGTTCTCTCTGCTCTCCGTCCAGGAGATTGGATGGTCTTCCTCGACCTGCAAGATGCGTACTTTCACGTCCCCCTGCATCATTCGTCTAAGAAATATCTTTGATTCATGGTGCAGGGAAGGATTTATCAGTTCAGGGCTTTGTGTTTCGGCCTCTTGACGGCTCCTCAGGCGTTTACAGCGTTGATGAGGAACGTAGCAAGATGGCTACATCTGAAGGGGGTGAGGATATCTCTTTACTTAGACGATTGGCTTATAAGAGCGCAGACAAAACAAAAGTGCTTGGAGGACTTGGAGATAGCTCTTCAATTGACCAGATCTCTCGGATTGCTCGTAAACCTCGAGAAGTCTCACACAATCCCCAGTCAGACTATCGTCTATCTGGGGATTCGGATGGATTCTCGGGGTTTTCGAGCGTATCCATCCCAGGAAAGAATCTCGAAAGGGTTGGAAAAAATCTCGGTCTTCCTAGAGAAGGAACGAAGCTCAGCGAGGGAATGGCTCAGTCTTCTGGGCACTCTTTCCTCGCTGGAGCAGTTCATCTCTCTAGGGAGGCTGAATATGAGACCCTTGCAGTTCCATCTAAGAAGGAGTTGGAACAGAAGAAAGGGAGATCTATTGGATACCTTTCCCATAGGAGAGAGTATCAAAAACCACTTACGATGGTGGTTAGAACCACTGAGAAGAAACGAAGGAGTGTCCTTGTCCCTTCAGAACCTTCACCTAGTGTTGTTCTCAGACGCTTCGGACACAGGGTGGGGAGCAACACTAGGGACGAAGGAAGTGTCAGGCAGTTGGACAGAAGAACAGAAGGCCTGGCACATAAATGCAAAGGAACTCTTAGCAGTGCACTTGGCACTGCAGTTTTTCGAGAACGAAGTCAGAGGTGTGGTGGTCCAAGTCAACTCGGACAACACCACGGCTCTGGCTTATATAAAAAAACAAGGGGGGACACACTTTCTCCCTTTACCAACTAGCAAGGGATCTGTTGATATGGACAGAAGAAAGAGGGATTCGACTCCTGACGAGGTTCGTTCAAGGAGGAAAGAACATAAGAGCAGACAGATTGAGCAGGAAAAACCAGGTCCTTCCAACAGAGTGGACCCTTCATTCACAAGTCTGCCAGCAACTATGGTCTCTTTGGGGGAAGCCAAAAGTGGACCTGTTTGCAACATTCCTATCCAGAAGGATGGAGAACTTTTGTTCGTTGGGGGACGATCCCAGAGTCCTATCCATAGATGCCATGCTCATGGATTGGAAGGACATAGACGCTTATGTGTTTCCCCCATTCAAGATGCTGGGGGAAGTAATGAGAAAGTTCGTGTCCTTGGAGGGAATGAGGATGACATTGATCGCTCCTTATTGCCTGCAAGAGAATGGTTCACAGAGGTACAGGAATGGATAGTGGACTTCCCCAGATCTCTTCCCAAAAGGGACAGATCTGCTCAAACAACCCCACTTCGAGAGGTGTCACAAGAATATCCACGCTCTCGCTCTGACTGCCTTTCGAATATCGAAAGATTGGTCAGAGCGAGAGGCTTTTCTCGCAAAGTGGCAAAAGCAATTGCTGGAGCAAGAAGGTCCTCAACCATGCGGATATACCAATCGAAGTGGGAAGTTTTCCGTAGATGATGTAAGGCGAAGAAGCTGTCCTCCTCCGATACCTCTGTGACCGAAATTGCTGATTTTCTTTTGTTTTTACGAGAAGAATCTCATCTGGCAGTGTCAACCATTAAAGGTTATAGGAGCATGTTATTAGCTGTGTTCAGGAATAGGGGCCTGAACATAGAGAATGATAAAGATCTGCATGATTTAATTAGATCATTTGAAACTACAAAATTAAGAACTTCTCTCACCCCTAGTTGGAATCTGGATGTGGTTCTCAAATATCTTATGTCGGAGAGATTCGAACCTCCCGATAAAGCTACTTTCCGGGACTTGACTAGAAAATGTATTTTCTTAATAGCTCTCGCCACTGCGAAAAGAGTGAGTGAGCTGCAAGCGCTTGACTCGAGAGTGGGTTTTAAGAAGATTCGGCTGTATTGTCTTTAAACCTTTATTTCTAGCTAAAATGAAAACCCCTCTAGACCTTGGCCTAGGACTTTCGAAGTAAAAGGCCTTTCTCAATTAGTGGGAAAAATGAAATGGAAAGAACTTTATGCCCTGTGAGAACTTTGAAGTTTTACCTGCAGAAGAAGAAGCAGTTGCAGAGTTGCAATCAAAGTTTATGATGTGCGGTTAAAGACCCTAGAAGAGCTAAGTCAAAAAATGCCTTAGCATTTTTTGTTAGGAACATTATAACTGAAGCCCACATGAGCTGTGATAGTGAGGCATATAAGACCTTAAGGGTAAAAGCACACGAAGTACGTGCAGTCGCTACATCATTGTCGTTCAACAAGAACATGTCAATGAAGAACATCTTAGCGGCCACGTATTGGAGATGTAACTCAGTGTTCGCCTCACATTACTTGAAAGATGTGAGAGTGACATATGAGAAATGCTTCTCTCTAGGGCCTTATGTATCAGCGGATACAGTGCTGGGGAAAGGAGAGAAGACTGATCCTTAATATTAATTTTTGTCCTTATATTTTATATATTGTGATTTTTAAAATTATTGGTGTTGAGTTTTAGGTTGTTTGAAAGGTGTTTAGGGATAACGCCTTCAATCATATTTACTAATCCACGGTTAGGATCGGGTGATCGGGATCATATTTTACTCCTTTATATGCCAAGAGGCATAGGTATATTGTCATGTAATTGAATAAGACTCCAGTGACAATTGCCATTAGGTTCTGTTGAGTAAGTGGATAAGACCCCATTGACAGTCCTTTCAAAGAGTTTCTCAGCCATAGGGCACACCCTCGCTGAAGCTTTGAGGCGAAGCAGACTTCTCAGCACAAGCTATGAAATCTCTGCTAAACAGGTAGGAACTAGGGTATTGTTAATTAACTTGTATTACCTACAACATATGTTGTTTACTATTAGGTCTGTAATTAGCTGTCTCTTGCCCTCCGCCAAAGGTGCCTATCAACTAAGTATATATCTGACGAGAAGTTGAATGTATGAAAATGATATTGTTATTGTACAATAAAGTTTCATACATACTT